>NW_015389457.1:51395-53867 GCF_001527695.2 Protobothrops mucrosquamatus | reverse complement strand
CTCAGTTCAAACCCCACTGGCAGTTAAAAGAAAGAAACAGCAGACATTTCATATTACACTGAGAAGCACAAAGCTAAAAGCACAAGCCTGATGATGATGAATGTGATTTCATCGAAACGTCGCTATGATACTTCTAATCTTACACGGGAGAAAACCCGAATGACCAAAGACTCATATATATATATATATATATATATATTTGCCATGTCCAAAGCTTTTTCTATTTCCTGAGATTTTAGTCATAACATTAATTACACTAAAGTCAATTATTTCTGATCTGACTCCTGATGTCATATATTTTGTTCACAGCATTTAGGTTCATTCTGTTGTTTCTATAAGAAAGAGGGATAAACATACTGTATCTTTCCATCTATAAGACGCACCCTTGTATAAGACACTCTGGCATGCGAGTTCCAAGCTTACAGCAAACAAAGTCAGCGTTGGGAGCAACCGCCTCCCAGTGCTCTAAATAGATGCCTCTCGGCTGGCCCCATCCCCCACCCACCTAACCAGCATCCGGTACAATGAGCAGGCATAGTCAGTTCACAGTAGCAGCCTTCCAACCCTGGTAAACAAATCGGCATGAGCACCGGCATGACAGCAAGGCAAGGGAAGCGAAGGCAGGTTTTAAACTCCCCGCCGTTTCTCTGCGCCGATCAGCTGAGTGCCAAACAGCTGAGCCGGCAAATCCGGAGGTTCCGCCAGCCGACGATCTTGCTCGCTCCCCCCTCCCGTTAGTGGCAAGCTCACAGGGGCTTGACACCTGCACCAGACGGCATGGCAGCAGCATGTAAAGAACCCACACAGGCATGCCCTGAGCTGCGGAGGTTACCATTATTTTTTCATGTATAAGATGCTGCACTTGTATAAGACGCACCTGATTTTTGGACAGGGTGTTTTCAGGAAAAAATAGCGTCTTATACACGGAAAAATATGGTACTCTTAATGTGTGCATCATTGTAGATATACTGGAACAAGACAAATATTGTTTTCAGTTATCAACAACTAGAGAAACATTCCCCAGTTCCACACATCTCATTGGACATATAAGAAATTCATCATCATCATCATCATCATCATCACTACTACTACTACTACTACTACTACTACTACTACTACTACTACTACTATTATGCTCCATTCTTTTCGTGCTGATCGTTTTTACATGAATTTCTGATTCCATGAGTCTGTTGTCTGAATGTTCTACTTGGTGTATTCTTAAATTCTGCCTGAGGCAGTTTGTCTGTCTGCCACCTTTTTTTTAATTATTATTATAACACTCTCGTGACTTGAGAGAAGAAAAAACAGCCTGTAAGACAGAAGACAGCACGTTCTACATGCAGCTGCTTTGCATTCAGTGACTTTTGTTCCTTCTATTTCACTTAGCTGAAATAGAGGTTTCCAGACTCGCTAGTTTTTTTTTCCCCTTGATAAAAGCATATTGTAGTTGTCTCAAAAGAGTTGAACTTTCTTTCTATGAAAGGGGAGATTATTCAGTAAAAACGATTTGGTACCTGTTTAAGCAGATGAAGGAGGAGAAGTTAAGATTAAGATTAGATTCTCAAAACTAACTTCCTTCCTCCCTCCCTCCTTCTATTTTTAACCACACTTCACCTAAAAACAAGGTTAGCACATCTTCCTTTCCTTTCCTTTCCTTTCCTTTCCTTTCCTTTCCTTTCCTTTCCTTTCCTTTCCTTTCCATGCTTCGCCTAAACACAAAGCTAGCACTCCTTCCTTCCTTCCTTCCTTCCTTCCTTCCTTCCTTCCTTCCTTCCTTCCTGTCTTCCTGTCTTCAGGAGGCTGGGGGTGTTTCTACACCCCCAATGGTAACAGGTTCCTGCTGCTTGGCTATGAATTAAAAGAAAAAACTAGAGTCCAGCTTCATTCTTTCTGTCAAATGAAGACATTCTGTAAACAAATGTTCCCATTCTGCTTGTTCCTATTGTTGCTTTCTTGGCAACAATAAAAAAATAAAATAAAATGCTTTTAAAGTAATTAAAATCAAGCTAGGATGTAAAAATGTTTACCGCCAATCCTTCATAAATACATTTTTGAGATTTGCTGCCACAGCCCTCTCATTCTCACTTATACTCTTTTACTTATTTGTCTGTTTGGGGCTGATCTTGAAAAGTTAAACAGGTTTGGGCCTGGTTAATATTTGGAGGGGAGACCAGCAGGAATTCATAGCAAGATAGGTTAAGTCAACTGCAGTGTTTCTCAACCTTGACAATTTTAAGGCATGTGGACTTCAACTCCCAGAATTCCACAGCCAACAATGCTGGCTGTGGAATTCTGGGAGTTGAAGTCCACATGCCTTAAAATTGTCAAGGTTGAGAAACACTGGGTTAATCTGAGAAGTAAAAAGAAAACAGATTAATTAATCCCAGAAGAAAGCAGTGGCAAACCCTTTCCATAGTAAATCATTACAATGGACAGGCCCATTAATTCAGCAGGCGTCAAGCTCCACTTGAA
>NW_015389457.1:46951-51150 GCF_001527695.2 Protobothrops mucrosquamatus | reverse complement strand
CAATGCTGGCTGTGGAATTCTGGGAGTTGAAGTCCACATGCCTTAAAATTGTCAAGGTTGAGAAACACTGGGTTAATCTGAGAAGTAAAAAGAAAACAGATTAATTAATCCCAGAAGAAAGCAGTGGCAAACCCTTTCCATAGTAAATCATTACAATGGACAGGCCCATTAATTCAGCAGGCGTCAAGCTCCACTTGAAGAAAACTACCTATTTATAAGTTACTTTTACTGCACTTTTCAAGTAAAAATAACATTGACATACTGTATCTTACAGATAAAATTGTATGATAGTACAGACACTTGTGGAAGTTCCTATCAGTATACTCTGTACAAACTAGGTATTCAGGATAAGGTTGATACCCTGAAATTCTAAACAGGGATTATCCTACTTTTGACTCTGGAAGTTGATTGCGTAGGATGAAAAATACCAATAACAATTATTTTTCCTCCTTCTCTCCTCTTGCACTTGCCAGACAGGAGATATAGCAGTATTGTTTCTGCTGCATCCAATTGGGAAAATTTGCTTTTCAAAAGTAGGCAGTAGCGAGTAGAAATAATGTTCTTATTTGGGGGCTGAAGTGCTGGGTTATTTACATGCAGGTCAGTTTCAGCCCATTGAATCTCTCCAGAATAACTTCAAATCATTCTGAATAGACAAGACAACACATATAGATTCCTGCAGGCCTCTCAATTTGATTACATTTATGGTTGGATTCACAAAATTTATTTTGGATGGGAGAAACACACATCAATTATCTGAGACCAAAAGAATTACACATAGAGCAATTTTCATATAACTGGTGATGAAAAAAAATGCATAACCAAATGCAATTATTACTTTTTGTGTGAAGGCAAATAAAGTGTGTTTCAAATACCCAATAAATTGTAACCAAATGCAATTACCACCTTAAACTTGAAAAGATCCGAGCTAGTGTGATTATAAAAATCCCAGGGCAAAAAAATTAATGAAGAATCTGTGAAAGACTCTGTTGGAAACATACCTCATCAGCCCCAATTTTCATGTATGTCACTGTTCCTGATTTGATTTTCCTAAAATCAGAACAAGCAACAATATCATACCAGATAATGTGGCTAGGGGATGTGAATACATGTCATAAAGACATTGAAAAAAATATTTTCTTTGCAAGTTTTGAAAGAGACCGACTCTGGGGAATCTCATAAATCAACATCCAAAATCTTTAAATAAAGTAGTCAGTATCTACCATGCTATGGAAACTTCCTAAGCCATCTAGATCAGAGTTTCTCAACCTTGGGAACTTTAAGACATGTGGACTTCAACTCCCAAAATTCTTTTTAAAATTCTCAAGGTTGAGAAACTCTGATCTAGATCAGGGGTCCCCAACCCCCGGTCCATGGACTGGCACCAGTCCGCAGCATTCCAGAAACCAGGCCACACAAACAAGCAAAGCCCCATCCGCAGGATGCAGGCAGCATGCAAAACCACTCCCTCTCCAATCTGCGGAAAAAACTCTCTCCACGGAACCAGTCCCTGGTGGCCAAAAGGTTGGGGGTCCCTGATCTAGATAGTGGTAGCTTTTTAATTTTAATTTTTCTTTTCTACTCCAGGAAAATGTGGAATTTGAGATAAAAGGTTTGGAGACTCTACTACGGCAGATTTTACTATGTGCTAACATGGTAGAGACTGAACATTTATTGGCTTGTAGGGACCCAGTGTTTTTATTTTGTGTTTTGCTCTACTGTCCATGAGGCTATTCTTGAAATGAGGACTGAGTTGTCCTGGCTGGCTAATTCTTGTGTTTTTTAAAGCTATCAATATATTAGCATTAAAGCAGGGGTGTCAAACTCGCAACGTCTCGTGACGTGTCGCGACATATCACAATTTTTTTTCCATTGCTGGCAATGGAGTGGGCACGGTTTCAGCATGATGCATCCAGCCCGTGGGCCGGCAATTTGATACCCCTGCATTAAAGGGTTAATTACATGAAATAAGTGGTTGCAGAACATTCTAATAACCTTCTAAGATGTTCAGGTGAAGCCATAAGCACAAAGCATATGGGAGAATTGTCTGGATGTGACTTTGTTCAAGTTCACTTGGAGTTTAGACATTTTAAACAGTGTGGGAGAAACAGATCTGATGCATATGACTCTTACTATATATATATAATAAATCCTTTCAAGTCAGGCAAAATCTAATTCAACTTACCCATTCAAGTTCAGAGCATTGATTCAGATTGAGACAACGATGCTAATCAGTTCAGAAAATTCATTCATTCATTAAGCCCTATAATTTAACTTTCAAAGCAGATCAACTTGATTTGGATTTTTGTGCATGAATGCAAAAACTTCCAAATCATCAGATTCAATAGACTTGATAGAATCTCCATTCAATCAAACCTCCAAATCACATCTCTGCTATGACCTAGCATACAAAGATTACCAGATCAATGGGACGGTCTAGTTCTATTTAGTTCTGCTGTTGCAGATCGATTTCCAGGCAACGTTTTAGGACCAGTAGAAGAGAATATTTGTAACTCAGGACTGAACTGTGGGGTCCTTGGTGCTCTCTGAGCTTGGTTGTTTATTTGCAGACATCTCATTACTCAACTAGGTAACATCAGCATGTTTTAGAAGTCTGGCAGCATCTTTTACAACTAACAACTTTTATTAAAAAAGCAAAAACTATATGCTGCAGCTCCCAAAAGCGTATGGGTAATAAAAAAGTGCTAGCAGATTTCTTGTGAGTTTGTCCTAATGTAGACTGGGACAACTCTCCTGCTACAGTTTTTGTATTAATCTTTGATTAAATAACCATAGAAAAATTCCCAGGTGAGATCCAAATGAACGAGAAGTTCACATGTTTTCTAAATTGTAGTAGTTACTTCAGGGTTTTCCTTTATTTTTTTAATGTTTTAAATGCCACAAACTCCAGCCATTTTTAATAGCAGTTGGTATTTCTTCTTCTCCAGAATTTCCTGCATTGGCATGAAACTATATTAATGTCTTGGAACTCTGCATGGTTAAAATCTGAATTCCTTTTTTTGGTTTATTGGGGGGGGAGGGTTGGCAGGGAAGAGATATTGGAGTAGCTCTTGCACATGTATATTGACATCTCCTAACATTTGTCCTCTTTGTGTTTATCCTGTGTACATACACAGCAAACTGGGAATCTTAACATCCTTGCATTGATGTCTAGTTATCTGTATGCTTCATTTGTCTGTCCAATTGCAATACGAGGTTGTCACTTGTCTATGTTGGTAAGGTGAAGGGACCAGACCGAATGAAGGACTAATAGAAGAGAATGAAAGCATTATTAAATCATGCGGCTGCATTTTTCATCTTAGAATTATTTTTTTAAAAATCTACTTGTTAAATATAGGAAATACAGAATAATAGAGTTGAAAGGGACCTTGGAGGTCTACTAGTCCAACCCCTTATACCGTTTCAGACAAGTGGCTGTCCAGTCTCTTCTTAAAAGCCTCAGGTGATGAAGCACTCACAACTTCTGAAGGCAAGCTGTTCCAATGATTAATTGTTCTAACTGTCAGTAAATTTCTCCTTAGTTCTAGGTTGCTTCTCTCCTTAATTAGTTTCCATCCATTGTTTCTTGTCTTGCCTTCTGGTACTTTGGAAAATAGGTTTGCCCCATTTTCTTGTGGCAGATCCTCAAATATTTGAACACTGCTATCATGCCACCCCTAGTCCTTTTCTCTACCCAGTTCCTACAACTGTTCCTCATATGTTTAATCTCCAGGCCTTTAATCATCTTAGATGCTCTTCTCTGCAGTCTTTGCAACATCTTTTTAATAATTTGGTGACCAAAAATGAATGCTGTATTCCAGGTGTGGTCTTAACTAAGGTTTTATAAAGCGGTACTAATACTTCCTGTGATCTTGACTCTATCCCTCTGTTTATGCAACCAAGGATTGCATTAGTTTTTTTGGCCAAAAGGGAAAATGATACACTGAGCAAATTCATGGAACCCAAGTGCCTGATGGGAAACAGGTTGGGTGAAAGGTTTAACCCTTCCAAGACCGAGTGGCTGTGGCTGCCGGCGCCTCGGCATAGTCAGCTGATTCCATCGCTGTCTATAGGGGGCGAAATTTTGGCCCCCTCAGAGAAGGCACGCAACTTGGGTGTCCTCCTGGATCCACGGCTGACACTGGAAGATCATTTGTCGGCCGTGACCAGGGGGGCGTTTTATCAGGTTCGCCTGATCC
>NW_015389457.1:8739-46598 GCF_001527695.2 Protobothrops mucrosquamatus | reverse complement strand
TAAGGAGGATTTTATTTAGGGACGATTTTAAGTATAATTTTAATTGGAACACAGCCTCTAATATTTGGTTTTTAATTTGGTTTTAGAAGGGTTTTATTTTTGTATATTGTTATTGTATCTGTTTTTAATATGCTGTGCACCGCCCTGAGTCCTGCGGGAGAAGGGCGGTATAGAAATTAAAATAATAAATAAATAAAAAAATAATAATAAATAAAATAAAAAATTATGGCTTAAAAGCTAAATTTATCCAAATCCAAAAATCTATTATAAAAGAAATAACACACTAGGACTAAGTCAATGCTAAAAAAAAAAAGAGTTGAACTATGCCTAAAGAATGTGTCTTGTCTCACAGTTTAAACATGAGCTACTCGTCAGGTGGGATATTAATTATAACCATTAGCAGTGATTAACAGAACTGATCAACACAAAGGTCTCACTGTACATGACACTATGAGTTATAACCACACAACTTGGATTTGGGTCACATGTTGGCTGAAATGTGGGCAATTAGTTTGTGTCTCTGTCATGCACACACAATTTAATTATGTATGGGTTCATTTAACATCTTGCTGTTACTTTCATTGACTCCTGGTGATTTACAGTAACAACAATATTAAAGTCAGGGGACAAAATAATATAAAAAACTATAACATAACACAGTCAAAGTCTTTCAGCCTCCCTCAAAATAACTATTAAAAAATAAGACTTACCTGCTCTCAAGATAGCAACCTTTCTATAGATTAATACAATGAGGAAATATTGCCTGTAAAGTCTGTCCCCTTCACCTCTCCATAATGGAGACCACCCAGTGGGTTTTGTCATATACTGGATAGCTCAATTTTAGACAGAAATGATGGTCCTGAAAGTATCTAACAGTCAACCTGTGTTTGCTTTAGAACAGGAGTCTCTAAACATGGCAACTTTAAGGCTTGTGGACTTCAGTTTCCAGAATTCATCAGCCAGTCATGCTGACTGGGGAATTCTGGGAGTTGAAGTCCACAAGTCTTAAAGTTGCCTAGTGTGGAGCCACCTGTATTAGAGAGTAAAACCAGCTTCTTGGTAAACACTTCAGTGGGTAGAGCACGGTTATTAAATAGTAATGATGATGCTAATTCAGTAGATCATTTTGGGGCAGTGAGAGCTTCCAGTTTTTTAAATCACCCCCTAGTTCCATTGGGTGCAAATAAGAGTATAAGTTACATCTACTTATCCTACCAGGTCAGATAGAGCGGGCATGCTCCTAATCCAGGGGTAGGCAACCTTGGCTCTTTTAGGACTGGTGGACTTCAACTCCCAGAATTCCTGAGCCAGCATGGCTCAGCTTGGAAACCTCTCCCTTTCCCCTCAGCATGGCTGGCTCAGGAATTCTGGGAGTTGAAGTCCATGAGTCATAAAAGAGCCAAGGTTGCCTACCCCTGTCCTAATCCCTTCCTTAAATATTGTCATCTGATAGGAAGCATGCCTTTTTCATGGCAGCATCTACCCTATGGATGTTTCTATCCCCTGATGTTTGGCAAGTCTCCACCCTCTTAGCCCTCCATTAGACCTTGAAGACCCCAACTTTCCCCTCAAGTGTTGATAGGAGATTAGATAATCACACTTTAGAACTGATTTGGTGCCAGGCTTTTGTTGTTTTTAATCTTTCATATTCAGTTGTATAGTTTCAATATGATTTTATTTGTTGTTTTTTTTAATTTTTGAATGGAAACCATCCAGAAATGGTTAAAAGATGGGTGGCTATATAAATGTTATAAATAAATAAATTACTGTTGCCATGGCATTCCACTCTAGGTCAGCCTATACATTAGTGTATCAGCAATAGCTGGACATGGGCTCCCCTTGCTCCCACTTATGTAGTAAAGTTGAGTCCAGGAGCTGTTCTTTCAGGAACAGTGCTAGTCCATATGGAGTTACAACTAAGCTGACAGAGATTTATTCTGAATAAACAACAAATTGGTTGGTTATTTCAACCTGTATTGTCCTGTCCTGACCCTTTGAACACATACCATGCCATGATTTCTGCATCCATTTTGTAGTGGATCAAAAGTAGATTTGGCTGAGCATTAGATGATAAGAGATCCTCACAAAATGTTTGCCATTCCTATCAGTTGCTTTGTTAATCAAAACTGTTGTGTAACCCAGTTTTTCTATGGATGCATGCATGAACTTGTTCAGAAAATAATTGTCTCCTGCAGTATGATTTCAAATGAGGAAAATTACAATAAACCAAAGACATATTTACTTAGTGTTGTTCTAATCCTCACTCTTTGCATCTGTTTTTTTTTTAGTCATCTTACTGTTTACAAGGGATGCAATGTAAAACACACAATACTAATTACCGCATAATGATTATGAATAATGAATCTTGGGAACTTTGATCACAGCAAAGATGCATTTTGATGTCACATTTTATCCCTCAATTATTTAAAACTTGATAATTATGTGCATGTTTTTAAGTCTGCCTTAGTCGGTGATTAAGACCTTAGCTATAAAGAATATTTTGACATGCTGTATTAAAGAGTATATTTAAGAGTGAAAAGCTACCCTTCTGAAAAAATATACATTTTGTTCATGAATCTCATAAAATCAAATTTAACTGATCAGTGGATGTGACAGAACAGAGCTAATAGAATTTCTTCATCTTTTCTTAAAAATTGCAGTAAAAGGGAATTAGATATTCAAGATTTGTTTAAAGTTCTGTGACCTTTGAATGTAATTTAGACCTTCTACAATGGAAGATTTTAAATCCAATTCAGGACAGATTGCTCAATTTATGGGGAAAAAAACTTTACAAGTAAATTTGATTACTTGTAATAGCTTACAAGTGTTAAGTGTACACATATGACCTATAGCAGGTCACAAACAGCACACTTAGATTGTTATGGTATGCTTGTATGCAAGTATCACAAATATGTATTGTTATTAATTCCCACCAGAATTGCATAACTTTTTTTTCAGATTTGAGATCTTTACTTGGCCTTTCAAGTGGCATTTAAATGTCTGTGGTGCAAGAAGTGAAGCTAATTTTAGGTTACTTTTAAATGAAAATAATTAAATACATTTTAGAAAGTTAGCATAATAAAAGCTTCCATTTTAGAGCAACCTTTAGAAGTTCTTGGTAGGAGCATAAAGAAAGATGCCCTGCCTTATATCAAATAATGTGTCAGACTCAAAGGATCAAGACCATATGTTAAGTATCAATACAGAAGATTTATTCAAACCTAATTCTAACAATCTAGTCAACTAAAGTTCAGCACTAAATTGCCACTGGATAAGGGTCAATGGAATTCAAGAGAGGTTGGACTTGGGTCATTAGTGGCAATGTAATGACTTTAAGCTGGTAACATGCTTAACTCTGCACCCCCCAACTCTGCCTGCTTTTCTCCTACATCATCACACCATTCTGTTCTTCCAGCTTTCCCCTATATCCTTAAATTCAGAGAGGATGGCATAAGTCTTAGTTAATTCATTTAATATTTACTTACTTACTTCTGTGCTATTCTAATTCATGCAGATATTGATTTTCTGATTACGTTTAAATTGATGTATCATTAAGATGATATATCTACTCTTGTACACTTCCAGGAGTAGCTGAGATGCAGGGGTATTGAAATTTAACGAATGAAGTAAATGCATTCCAAATGCCTAGGTTTAGAAATGCTATAGCTAAATTGAAAAAAATCCAAATGATGACTAGATGGCAGCACATAATTGCAGTTTTCTACAGCTAGGATCATTTGAATTTTTGCAACCTCTACATCTCTGCAAACATAAGGATAATTTTCCATTCTTCTCAATGACTTTGGGAAGGAAGGAAGGAAGGAAGGAAGGAAGGAAGGAAGGAAGGAAGGAAGGAAGGAAGGAAGGAAGGAAGGAAGGAAAGAAGGAAGGGGTATACTGTATACAGTAACTATAGAAAAGAAAGGTAGCAGGGCTAATACATAGTCTTTTTCAATTTTCTGAGCTAAAACAAAACAACTTGGACTAGTTTATCTTCTGTATCTTATAATGATGATTACATTAGCAAAAAAAATTTTTTACGTCTGGACTACTTGTACAGCAGAAACATATCTACGACAATAACTTGCAAAAAAAAGTCTATGGCATGATTTCATCTGTCTGTATTGTATAGGAGTTATTTTTCAGTCTTAAATTCTCCACTGGGATTTATATCAAGTTAAAATCAAAACTGATTCCAGCCAGCAGTAGATTTCTTCCCTTAGAAGAACACAATAGTTTAGTATTGTGTTTGCCCAAGATATACATATGTTCCTTCCTCTAAAAACTATTTTTTCTGGTTTATACATTGAAGCAATAGTCAATCTATTCTAGAATTATAAAATGTGAGCTGCAAAAAAACAGATAACTAAAAGGAAGCACGCACACACACACACACACACACACAAAGACAAAAAATAAAGTATGGTCCAGTGTTTCTCATCTAGTTTGTTCCAGTTGTGAATCCTCTTAATATTGCCTTAGAATGTCAAAGAGGGGCATAAAGGAAGTCATTATTCTTCACTACCTGTTATTTATGAGAACATATCTGGAGTACTGTGCACAGTTCGGTCATCACATTTCCAGAAGTGTATTGATAGTGTTCTGAGGAAGGCAATGAAGATGATACATGGACTTGAAAACCTGTGTTATGAGGCTAGGCTAAAGGACTTTGGGAAGTTCAGTTTGGAAAGAGGAAGACAAGGAGTGACTTGATAGTTCTGTTCAAGCATCTAAAAGAAATTTTCAGGAGAAGAAGATCAAGAACTTTTTCCATGGCTACAGAAACTAGCACTAGAAATAATGGCCACGGCTTTTCTTTAACTATAAGAAATTTTAAGAAGATAAGATCTGTAGAACATTGGAAAATTCTGTGTGGAAAACTGTGGATTTCCATCTCCAGATGTTTTTAAGAAGCAACTAAAAGGCCAGCTCTCATGAATGTTTTAGTTGGCTTTCGTACAGGTTGCCAAAGGTTGGATTAAATGATCTTTGCATTACCTTCCAACTTTACAATTCTATGATTCAAAATCAAACCTATTAGCCTCAGACTGTCACCCTGAATGCCTGTGTTAGAGTCTCTCCAAAGTTTCACAAACTATGATTATCTGATTGCCTAATCCTTGAACCTTGTTTAAAATAGAAGTATTCAGTATACTATCAGCCAATTGTTCATTCCATTTTTATTTCCATCTATTTCATGAATGGATGAACATCTGGCCAGCTAATAAATTTTTTAAAAACCATACAATCAGTGAAATAAAGCAATAACCAAAGACAAGGACAAACGTGTTATGGCAACTGAGGAAGCCAGCAACCAACTCCTCTAAGCTCAACTAATTTCCCACCTCACCCGCTCCATGCCTGAGAAAATAGCCAGGCCTTCTTCAGTTTTAAATTAAGCTAAGGAAAGATAATTTATCAGTTTTTATTATTTTGGAAGGAGGATTAAGAATAACACTTGCAAGTTAGCATAAACTTGGATCATTTGCCAGGTTCCAGTAATATGAGTTAATTAAGTTATAAGTTACTTTTCTTGGTATAAAGCAGGGGTCCCCAACCACCGGTGCTTGGACCAGTACTGGGCCACAGCATGCCAGCAACCAGTCTGCACAAACAAGCAAACCCCCATCCGCAGGATGCAGGCAACACACAAAACCACACACCCTTTGGTCAGCGGAAAAACCCCTCTTCACGGAACCGGTCCCTGGTGCCCAAAAGGTTGGTGACCTCTGGTATAAAGGCTGTTTGTTTCTAGTTTCAGAAATGTGCAGATCATCCCCTATACACCATTTTGCCATTTTTAATAAAAGGAAAAGTGAAACAATAATTAAAAATGCACAGGGTATAACTAATAAAATACAGGCAGGTGTTTAAAGCATTAAAAATATTACCATAATATATACAAAGGCCTAAGAGAATTAAAATAGTTCTTGCCAGATGTTGACAGGATAATAAAGTGTGTGCATGTGTGAAGGGGTTTAGCCGTACCTGGGGAGGACATCACAAGTTCAGACAGCCACTACACTTTAATATGAGAGGACAGTTGCAATGGGGCTTTTCAAAATGGACCTAAACTATAGGTAGAATAGAATGCAGACATGTTCTCCTGTTTTTGCAGTTCCAAGTCATTGTAGATGCATACGACCATTTCAAAATAGTGGAAATGGACTGGGAGCCAGTAAAGATAAGCTAAAACTGGAATTCTAAAACTTGATTTTAGTCCCAGTAAATGAGATTATTTGTAGCTCAGGGTTGTAACGAAGGATCCTTAATGCTCTCTGAGTTTGGTTGTTTTCTTGCAGACCTTTCAAATTAGGTAACATCATCAGGGTTGATGCTGTTACTTAGCACAGCACTGATTATATTACCTAGTTTGGGTAATGAAAGGTCTGCAAGAAAACAACCAAGCTCAGAGAGTCAGTACTCTGTCTCCCATATTTTGCATTAAATGTTTCTGCACCATCTTCAAGGACAAGAATAAAACTTCTTTACTATTTATTTAGCAGTAGAAGAAAGACTTGTCATCATTTCATCTTAAACTGAAATATTTTAAACTGCACTTTATTGAGACTTGCTGCTGAAAAAGCATATATTCCCATCACTACACTAAGGATCTGTCCAATTTCTCTGCTCACCTTTCAGATAAAGGTGTTGCACTGGATGTTGCACTATGGATTATGGAGTTGTACTGTCTTCTGATCACTGATCATATAGATTCCATCAGTGCATGCCCAAGAAGGAAGACCATGTAATCACCTCAGAGATAGTTTATTCAAGATTATGGATAGTCTGTCTACTCTTTTCTAATAATCACCTGATTAGATTTGGGGTAATATTGAATAAAAGTCAACACAAAGTTTGATTCCTCACTAAGAGACTTAGAAGGGCACCATGACACGTAAATAGGCTATATCACAATGAATAATGGAGTGCAAGCAACACAACCTAAGAACTTTGGAAACCATAAAAGTCTTCAAAAGTTGTTGTAAGTAAGGGCTTTGGATCATTCTGTTCATTGATTTGCCATTTCTGTTTTACAACCACAGCAGGCAAGGCTGCAACAGTGAAATATATAGTATAGTTGAAGAGATTGAATCTGTAAGAACCGTTCATAATAAATCTTCACAGTGATCTCTCTATAAACAAATATGGCCTATGAGCACAAGGAATGTAAAGCAGTGTTCTCCCAACAAATATTTTGACAGTTTTCTAGTTCACCAGCCTAGTCAAAGTCTCCTGGGTAATGTTCTCCTCTCTGGAACTGAATTGATCACAGAATAAGGGAGCAAATGTCAGACTGAAGGACATCTAATTCCATCTGGTTATTTTAAAATAGAATTCTCAATAGCCATTCTTGCCCATATTGCTTTATACGTTGGAGCTAGCCCAGTTGAAATGCTTCTAGTACAAGAAATAAATTCCACTGAACAAAATCATGCAAGTCCCAAAGGTGCTTTTTCAAGAGGCAACTGGACTTTTTTTTCAAGGAAGTCCAGTTGCCTCTTTAAAAAAGCACCTTTGGGGCATCCATGATCTGGATGACTGAGAATCTCCATAGACAAAATCATGTACGTAAGATTGAGAGGCATATGTAGTCAACAGGAGATAATCTTCTGATATTTTTCCTCCCACTTCATAGCAATCAGGGAGAGCTCTGAGTTTGACTGGGATGAGGGAAGACTTAATCCTTCCTATACAGGATTTTTAAAATCTACTTCATATGAGTTTTCCCAATAACTAATTTAAGGAGATACATAAGCAGAAAAAGAAAGAATGTAAACCAAAACAGACCCTCTGAAACAGGAAACGTGCTTCAGTGGTTTTGCTTTCAAGAGGAGCATGTAGAAGAGTAGTCAAAACCCAATCCAAAATTCAGAGAGCTGGGTCAGAGTTGTCAGCCAGCCTAGACATCAGAGTTTCATAAGTAGAATCCACAAGAATATCATGCATGAGGTAGAGATCACATAATTGTTCCCAATGAAAAGACATGAGTCAAAGCTGCCTCTTAAATCAGGCTGCAGCTTGCTGTCTTTAATCAAGAGGTTTACTCCCTTGCTTGGCAAGGAACCTTGCAAAACATTTTTGCTTTGCTTCCCACTGTATTCACTGGGCACAAGGGGCTTGGAGACTTGACATAATCATCTAGCTCAGGGGTGTCAAACTCGCAACGTCACGTGACATGTCGTGACATATCGCAACTTTTTTCCCATTGTCGGCAATGGGGTAGGCGTAGTTTCGGCATAACACATCTGGCCCATGGGCCGGCAGTTTGACACTCCTGATCTAGCTGTTCAGGTGATACCTTTGTTTGATCAGCTCAGCTTTGTATCTCTTAAGACTGACATTCCATAGGTTCAGCTGGAGCAGCTTTATCAGAGCAGCATTTGAGTCCTGGGCCATGACACTTACAGTATATTTCTTCTCTTGATATTTTTTCCTCTAGTGCCGTGGTGGCGAACCTATGGCATGTGTGCCACAGGTGGCACACAGAGCTCTCTCTGTGGGCACGCGTGCCATCACCCCAGTACTAGGCCTTCAGCTGGATTTTATAAAACCTTTTCACTTTAGGCCTCCACCGCTATGTGCAAAAAAAAAAAAAGGTTCAATCAATCAATTTCAACTTCTCGCGGGGAAAAAAAAGATCTCGCAAAGTTGGAATTGATTGATTGAACTTTTTAGTCCCACCCAGTCTGCCGTTACCACCGCAGCCATGCCAACCCAATGGGCCATGCCTACCCAATGGGCCACACCCACCCAATGGGCCATGCCCACCTGGCACCCGATGATACATAACTGGGTTTTGGGTTGCAGTTTGGGCACTCGGTCTCTAAAAGGCTCGCCATCACTGCTCTAGTGTTAATTATTCACGCATGTTAATTATGCATATCTCCTCTTAAGCTTTCATTATCAAGCTATGAAATTTACTGTCTTTAGGACTGCTGTAGTGCTTCTAGTTTGTCTACAGTTAGGGGGGGTGAGTGCTCCCTATCAGCATGAGAGCCTAAGCCGCTGAAGACATGTTTTGGCGAACTGAAGTTTCTTCTCATAACAATTGATGGAAGATTAATTGGGCGATGTTACCTGAAGTATCAGGAAGGGGAGGGAAAGTTTTACTCTTTTAATTATCTGTTTCCTGCCATATTCTCAGAGGTAGCTTTCCTTTTATCATACAGGTTGGCTAATGCCTAATAAAGTTTACTTTAGAGATCGCAATATCTCTGCTGTTTTGCTTTGTTGGGCTTCTCAGTCGGAACTTGACACTCATTTGAATTCTCTGTTGAATTTATTGCATTACTTAGGATGATAACATTCTATTTTGGAATAGATGTAAATAAGTTTGCATCACTCTGGATATATCAGTGATTTTTCATAGATCTCCAAATATGGGTACATAGGAAACTATTTGGAATAATACAAACCCATTGATCCAACCTAGCCTTCCTTACTCTCTTCTCATAAATCCAGACTAATTTCATTTTAGACTCTGATATACAAGAAACCATTATCATACATACAGTCTTCAGTTAACCACCATAACTGCAACCAGGAGTTGTATTGCTAAGTGACATGGTTGTAAAATAACAATAAAAATCACATGATCACAGAGACAGTGTTTCTTAAGGGGATATTTGTGGGTGATTGAATTTCTTTTAAATTCTTAAGCTCTTGCTTCTTCCTCTTCTACATCCTTCATGTTTTTATTGACTAATTGCTTATGACACATGTCACCTCAACTATGAAACAAATACAGTATGGCCTCAGCAGCTCTCGATTGAGACTGATGACGGCAGTAACAGGTCTACTTCAAGATTCAAGTCCTGATCACTGTTATTTTTGCCAATTGATTTTCCAGCGTATGATGTCAGTTAATTACTGAGCCCTGCTCAATGCCCAAATGAAAGCACCCATTATGGCTGTATTTCCAATTGATTTTTCCTCGCAAACATGAACAGCAATTTGCCTGTCCAGTGAAGGAGAGCAGTGAAATAATATATATTTTTCAAAGCAATCTTGATGAAAATTCCCAATTGCTGCCTGAAAGAATGTAGATGTGAGCTTCTTTTGAAATGCAGCTTGTGAAACTCAGCTCCAGGTAGAAGCACAATGGAATGTTATGCAGAATGAAACAGAAATCAAGTCTTGAAGCTTCATCCATTGGAGTGGGGGAAAAAAATCCAAGGAACCTATATAAAAATGCATTTGCTTTGATAAGATAGGTCTTAATTCTTCATGGGATCCTCAACAAGGGTAAGTTGTGGCTGTGTCTTGTTTGAATTGAAATTAGAAAGAATTTAAAGGTTTTTCCTCATGTAAGACAAGTATTTTGATATGTCTAGCAAACACACTCTGAAAGATTCAACTAGGCCTTTTAGATAGGGCTAGATAGATCACCATCATGTTTCTTGTTGATATCTCTTAGTATCATCATTGATTCCATTTTAACATTTGGTGGGTATACAATCTGGGGATAGTATGGGGATAATTTTGGTTGTGACTGATTGATGCCTACCAGCTACAAGGATATTTCTCTTTGGTGTTTCTAAATCATGTACTATTTTGTTATTCAATTTATATATGTATGTAAAGTGAAAGTTTCAAATTACCTTTTTAGTCGGTATTTAATGCAACATTATTAAAGGATGATGAGAATACCTGGGTGACATTGTGAAGCTAAGCAAAGTTGGGCCTAATTTATACGTGGTTGAATGACTATCATGGAATTCCAGTCCTGTAGAATAGATTATATTCTGTTTGAGTGGCATGTCTGTCCAGGAGTTTAATGAGCTTGAGTCTCTGTTGTGTCTACACTGTGTCATTCACGGTTGGCTGTGCCCTAATCTCTTCTCCATTCTGTGTTGTTCACCAAATCATATTTGTTCATCCATCTTTAGGGGTGTTTTCTCACTCATGGGGCAAATGAGACTAGGAGTCATTAACAGAAGTCGCTGTAAAGTAGATAGTTGGCTTCTTCTGCCAACTTATTTGAAGGTAGTCGGTGGGGTCTATTACCATCTGTAATAGCTGAAAACCAGAGACATGGTGGAGACAAGGACTTTGTTTGCCTCTTGATGTTGAAAAAGAAAATAGCCTGCAAGAAAATAATAGCAGATCACTTCCATTTTGTTGTGGGAAAAAAAATCTTTATGGATAAGTCTGCCCGGTGACTCAGAGTCCAGTCACCAAATGAGTAGTTATCTGAGTTCTTTGTCCTAAGAATGGAAATTAAAAAAGAGGGTGGCGTGATTGTCTATCAAATAATAAGTGTAGTTGATGTCAAAAAATAATTTTCTCTTCATGAAAATTTAACAGTAGTGTGCATTGAGAAAACATCCTTGTTTATAAATCTCCAGATAGAACAAATTATCAAGTCCACTCTGTGCTGGCAATCTAGACTTCACAATTATGCTATCAGTCTTTTCTGCTTTGTTTTTGTTTTATCTTTGGTTGGAAGAACAATGTATAAATGAACAATTTCTGATGTTAATATATTTAAATCCCAGAAATTTACTGAATTGTTTGGAAAATGGAAACTTAGATAAGATTAGGATGAATCAGAAGTTAAATTCCACTAAGCTTTCTTCCGGCATTTACTATGTCTTGCCAGTTACACATGTATTACATGTGGAATGCATCCATTTAATAGAAAAATAAATGCTATGAATGATGCTGAAGTGCAATAGATGTTGCATTTGAGCAATAGTAAAGCTGCCCTTTATAAAATGAATATATATGAAGGTCGTGTCTTAGAATCTGACATATAGTTTGACAACAAGACAGTTTAGTAAGACAGAAAAATACTGTCCCAAATTTACCAAGTGAATTTCTACAGGTGGAGATGGACTTGAACTTAAACCTGGGGCTACCAATCTTTGTCCAACACTTTAACCATAACACCACATCATTTCTACTACAACACACCTAGTGAAACATTGGCAGAAGATCACGTTAGGATAAAACTGACTCAGACATCAGAAATAGCCACTTTGTCAAATGGCCATTTTGCCTTTCTTTACTGGATGCCCTTATATCTTGTTAACTTTATCTTGGACAAGACAGTTTAATATGGGGTTAAAGAATTGTTTGGGGTTAAAATAGGCTTTTTCCTGATCTAATGCTTATGTGATCAACTTAAACCTGGCCTGAACTCAACTATCATCTCCAAAGACTTCAGAGTTTTGGTATAGAAAAAGAAAAGTGCATTTCTGTTAGTACAATGGTACATTTTTATTATTAGAAATAATCTTAAATGCTCATGAGTTATTGATCCTTTTTAAAATAAACGTAAAAGCAATTTAATAAGGCATATTTCACCATCATCTGACATGATTTCTTTTAAGTTTCTGTTCACATGCACTATTAGGTTTATAACACGGCTCACTTTTTTGTGTAATACTAATATTTTTTAGCTCTGTGCTCCTTCTCATCACTGTGGAACACTAAGGAAAACAAACCTTCTGGTGTTCTTTAAGGAAAACAGCAGAAATATTTTTAAAAAATTGTTTGGCAGCGTATCATTATATCCCAAACTCCCAAAAAATCATCACATTTCCTACCTAAAGTGGCAGGAAATGAGACAGCAGTTGATGCATTCTCACTATTTATGATTACTTAATGAGTTTTTATTACTTTAATTAATCATTTCTGGAGTTATTTCTTTTCATTTGCCTACATAATGGATTTTGAGCAGAAGCGTCATTTGTAGGCCAATAAGCTTTCTATTGAAACTTGACGGTCCTACCTGCAGATTTTGCTTGCTTGCATACATTAAAGGAAACAGATTCTCAACAGAGTTTTGTTATTGCAATAACAGACATGTTGACCTTACTCAGTTGCATACAAATTATGAGTTCCTGGATAGTGCTGCCCAAGGTTTATGTTCAATCTGTACTTTCCAGTGGGAAAATGTGACTTTCAATTCTAGAGCTTGTATGAACAATTGGATGCAATTTTCCTTTGGTATGCCATTCTTTCCCCCTGCACAAATGTTGCTATCAGGAATGGGAGGATCAAAAAGACAAGTTGGTACTTGGGGCGCTGAGATCAAAGCACTGTCCCTTTTGTACATGTGTACAAAGCTAGTATAAAAAGTGTGCAATGCCACAATCACCATCTTGCCTTTTGTCATACACCCAAATCCATAACCAGACAGGTGCTGCTGTTTCTTATTAGTTGTGATGATAGAGACACACACAAGATGCCTGAAAATATAGGTGGTTTAGAATAAAACTCATAGAAGGATAATGCACATTTAAAATTAATTCATAAATAGAATGATTAGTATTTAAAGATGTTCTACATATTGTCATGAAGACAAATATTCATTGAAGATCATAATTGCTCTATTTCAGGTTTATGTTGTTTATTGGTTAGATTCAACTCCTAAAAGTTTCTTTAAAGCATTTAGAGTATTTCAGGCAGATTTCTTAAGGTCATCTTGCCACACCCCTATTCTCTTCCCAGTTTTGGACTGGCAGTTAAAGAAACTGGACAGTATTGATGCAAATAAGAGATTCCTTACAATATTAGAGAGCCCTGGTGTTGCAGTGGTTAGAATGCAGTATTGCAGGCTAACTCTGCCACTGTTAGGAGTTCGATCCTAACCGGCTCAAGGTAGACTCAGCCTTCCATCTTTCTGAGGTAGGCAAAATGAGGACCCAGATTGTTGGGGGCAACAGGCTAACTCTATAAACCCCTTAGAGAGGGCTGTAAAGAGAGCACTATGAACTGTATATAAGTCTTCTAAGTGTTATTGCTATTATTATATATTCTCTGCTGCTGCTGCTGCTGCTGCTGCTGCTGCTGCTGATGATGATGATGATGATATCCATTCAGTCATATCTGTCTTGTAGATTCTATGGGAAAGGTCTCTCCATATCTTCCCACCCTGCACTACTTTCCAATGAGATAATAGCACTTATTATAGATGGACGAGTATATTAGAGAGCATAGTGTGTCCTGTCCTGTTCACAGAGAAGAGAAAAGGCAAAAATATTCTGAGACATAAAGATCACAGACAGGATCTTCAGGAACACTCATCCCAAGAAGTTTATTTGACATATTAATTTTTAAAAAATTGTACAGCCCTTTCCCCCCCATCTTATGTAGCATAATCCTGGGTAGCTCATGAGCAATAAAAAAACAGTAGAACATTTTTTCAAGTAAAAAAACAAACAAACAAAAACCTTCCCAGCATTGCAAATACAACATGTCCTCATATGAGCCCCTGGACTAGGGCTCATCCCTCCCCAAGGTGTATAGGTTATTTACAACTTATAGGTTTTTTACAGAAGCCAGGTTATTTACAACTTTTCCGTAGGCCAGGCCTGCTGGATATCAGGGGAAGGTGTTCCAAAGGACAGGGGCTACTATCGAGAAGATGTGTTTCTGGGCCCTACTGGGTAGAAACATTTGAGGGAAAGGACCTGGACTATACCCACTGCTTCAGACTTAGTAGAGCAGGCTGAAACCCCCAGGAAGAGGCAGTCTCACAAATTTATTCATAACATTTATTTATAAAACTTATGGCCACCCATCTTAGCATAGGGTAACTATGGTATAACCTTCCCCTGTGTTGTTTGGGGTTTTAAAGATGATAACCCAATTTACAAGCTCAGCAAAAGTTGTTGCAGATATAGACCGCCAAGGCCTTAGGGAATCTATCAAGGTCAAGTAGTTCTTTAAAACTTCCTTTTGCTGCTGATTTTATTCTTTAGATCATCTCTTGAAGCACTGGGAATGGGTCATCCTCAGACTGATCTTTGGTGATCTGGTACCCACCACTCCAGAATATAGGGTGATAGATCAGTAGTGGGATTCAAATATGTGAACAACTGGTTCTCTGTGTGGATGCCACTTCCAGAAGTCCATTCTGGGCCTGGGCAACAAAAAATTAGCTACCGGTTCTGCTGAAGTGGTGCAAACTGGCTGAATCCAACCACTGTGATAGATGCATCCGATATGTGTCTAGGGTTGGTTTTTTCCCCCAAGACACATATTCCTTCTCTTTTATTTTTGCCAACATTTTATAATCACAGAAATTATGGTGTTTTTATTGTTGGCAGTATTCTGGAGAAATTGTAATGGAATATAAATTTGCTACAGTACCCGAAAAGGGTGGCTATGCTTTGAGAGCATAAGACAGAACTCCTGGGAAACTAATGCATTTCTGTCTCCACTAGGCAAGGAACTCCTAGAGATCCAGGCTACCTATGGGTGGGCATTGTTTGATGAGCTGTGAGAATAAATCATATTGTGATTTAAAATAGATCAATTAGTTAAAGGCAGATGGAAGGGCACAACTGCTTCTGCATCACTTGAGACAAGGAGTTTCAAACAATCACTGATTTAAAATAGAAATAAATAAAAAAGCAAGAGATGTTAGATTTGTATCTATATGCATATTATGTTATTGGGTAAAGTAAAACATCTAGGGAGGGTTTTATTTGGGTGAATTCATTAGAGTTAAACATGAACATTACACATTAAACATGAATGTTGTCCATGGGGTTGCGATGGGTCGGACACGACTTCGCAATTAACAACAACAAAACATGATGTATGAAACCTGTTGCACAGCTATTGTACTGTTGCCCTTTTAGCAAAGTCTCTCTCTCTCCCTCCCTCCCTCCCTCCCTCCCTCCCTCTCTCTCTCTTTCTCTCTCTCTCTCTGCCCACCATAGCATGAAAAGAATTGAATTCATGCTGAACAGTGAACCAAAACAGCTGAACTGACTGCTGGCACCAGCTGTTTTTGAATTGGTTGGCCTTTTCTTGGTCTCCCTTCAAAATCACAATCTTCAAATGGTGTGTGTTGTACTGCCAAAATAGCCATTAAACATAATTAATTAGCATTTTTCCTCACTGGTTTAAAATGGTTTCCAACAGACGGGTGCAGCCATAATGTAGGCAAATTGTGGGCATGAATAACACACTGGTTTGTCTGCCCCAAATTGATTAATTTTATCCTGGAGGATTCATTAACCCAATTAATTTCTTTCAGTTGACATACTAAACCCAATTTTCTTAGTTGCACACCAAACCTGTTTCCTTGGTCAGCCCACCAACTAGGGACAGGAAGTGGCTTCATGGTACATGTGATCTAAAATATCATTGGCTAGTTTTGTCTGTACAGCCATAAGCTCATCTCCAGGAAAACAGTTGCTCTGATGGGAAAGGGCTTTGAAGTCAGTATAAGCTCTTTCTGTCCTATCAACTTATCTTTCTCCTTTCTAAACTTGCCAGCAGAAGCACCTTATAAAGTCTTGGAGAAAAGAATCAGGAGAGTGTCCATTTGTCTCCAAACAGAATGGTACCAACATCCTTCTATAGTCTGCCATTTGGTTTAAAAGAGGATGGCCAATGACTATTCTTTTGTATTTTTAATTCTGACATAGATACCTTAGATGCCGGTGTTAGAATGTGTACATTAAAGCTGCACTGACATCTCCCTAAGCATATATTTATTTTGGCTAAGATTAGTTGTCCGTGTTAACATGTCCTGCTGGCAATGTGTCATTGTTCTTGTGCTTTTAAGGACTACACTTGAATTTTCTACCAACTTGATTTTTTTTTAATTGCAAATCTTTACTTCCCTGTCTTATCCACTACTCAAGGGTTTTCTGGTGGTCTGAGTAGTTAGCCAGATCCACCTAACTATTGTGATATTGCCTAGAATAGATGGTGTAATTTGCCAAGATCAAGAGAGACTATCTGAAGTTGGTTTTGACCCCTCTTGACAAAATATGGAAGTGATCTATTATTACCATCTTCTAAGTATTTTTTTTTATTTCCCAGTCTCCTAAAGCTTAGAGATTTCCTATCCTGAAAATGTATCAATGAGATCTGAGCCTGCTTACTGTTCAAGAACGTCCAAGTTTAAATTTAATACATGCATACATACTTCCATCTGCTGTTATTCCCCATAAATGTCCATAGAAGGAATTAGCAGCTGTAGCTGAACATCATCTTCATAAATTGTGAGAAAAGACCAGTGTCATTCAATCACCTCCTATCAAATGCTACAGTACCCTTATAACATGTTTGTGTGTGTTGTTGTATATGTATGCACTTCTTAGAAGCGATAGGTCTTGCCCTTCATTCATTTATCTTGTTATACTTCCTGTGACATGCCAGCTCTACTTAATCGTTAATAACAGGTTTTACAAGAAGGCGTGATGGCCCTGTTATGACCTGATGAACAGTCATTTTCTTCTGTTTGCATCTGTTTATACACTTGCCTTTGAATGTTCTGCCCTTGTGCTGGCAGATCCTATTATATCTAGAGATTTAATGCAAATCAGAGTGGTCTGTCTTTTTGACATTGTGTGTATGCTATTTTTTCCCTGGATTGGAAAATAAATACAATTATGATTATAATACCTCATTATCTTCAGGTTCTTCCAGAATATTTGTGGAAGATCAGTATCTTATGTATCTAAAGGAGATCTTGGGGTATGATCCATTGTGTTAATTGGTTGAATTGCAAGGTTCAGCCTCACAAAATCCCATTTATATTTATATTATTTATATTTATTTACGTATATTCACACACACACACATGCATATATTTAAATGGAAAGATCATAGGAGGCTATGGAAGCAGAGATGCTTAAATAAGGAAATGACTCTTCTGCAAAAGGATGATCAAATAAATTGATAATCACTTTGCCAGTGAAAGTTATTAAACTTCCTATGGTGGTGATTAGTTGGGTGATGTTATTAGTTGCAAATGGGGCAGTTGAAAAGACCACAGATTATTTCTGTAGTTACAGTATATCCATTGAATGTTGAACAGATGTAATAGTTGTCTCTCTTCCTTGACAAACCAGAGAATAGTAGTATTGTGAGAATATGTACAGTTCTGAACTTACACTGCATTTGTGAAATTCAGGATAGAGATGGCATGATTCAAAAGTACTTAGAAAAATCTTCAGAATCATAAGCACAGATCAGCAGAAGAACCAATTACCAGGGAGATGATAGGTTCCCCTTTGCTAGAAGCTGGACAGTCACATGTCAAAGAGGTTTTTAATTCTTGCACTGAGTAGGGGCTGGAATTGATGGCATCAGTGCTTCTTTTTGACCTTGATGACTCTGATTTCTCTAATTGTTTGTAAATAAAAGGCGCCTGAAGGCAGGACAAGAAGCAATGGGTGGAAACTAACCAAAGAGAGAAGCAACCTAGAACTAAGGAGAAACTTCCTGACAGTTAGAACAATTAACCAGTGGAACAACCGGCCTCCAGAAGCGGTGAATGCTCCAACACTGGAAGTTTTTAAGAAGAAACTGGACAGCCATTTGTCCGAAATGGTATAGGGTTTTCTGCCTGAGCAGGGGGCTGGACTAGATGACCTCCAAGGTCCCTTCCAACTTTATCATCATCATTATTATTATAAAGGCAAAAGAAAAAGGAGGATTATGCAGTTGTATAACTCCAGTGGTGGGATTCAGCCAGTTCGCACTACTTCGGCAGAATCCGTAGGCCCAGAATGGACTTCCGGAAGCAGTATGCACATAGAGAACTGGTTGTTCGCATATTTGAATCCCACTACTGTATAATTCCACCTCCTAAATGCATATTCTTGCTGACTCCATTGCCAGATAGATTAAGTCATGCTACATCAGAAACCAGGAATATGCCAGTCTCTTGGATTCAAAAGTTAGCACTCTAATTTAATTGATCTTTGGATTCCATTCAAAAATGAAATCACTTTGATTTATACTCTTTCCGAACTTGCAGGCTAATGGCACAGCCTTAGGCAAGTCACTATCATGTCTTACAAGAGAGATGTTGAGGATAAATGAGTTGAAAACTGTGAAGTGCTTTGCACATTGAAAATGCCCATGGAGATAATTAACAGTAATGGATCTGACTGTTAGATTTTTTTTCCCTGAGTCAGCCAGTATGCAAGGCCTAAGTATTGGAGAAGTATCACTTGTCTGAAGGCATGTATCAACCAAGATGAAAGATAGGTCCTTGGTCAAATGTCTTGACCAGGAATGAAATGTTTGAGTATGCTTAAAAGAAACCCTAGTTATTTAATAAGTAAACTGCAAAAATATACAAATAAATACTGCTGTAGAAGATTTGCCTTTTCTGCACATATTTTGGGTGTGAACCATTTGCAAATAGATTTGCAACATTGATATTTACATATGGATTTTTCCATACTACCAGCAAATGTTTTATCAAAAATATTTCCATTTACACAATGAAAAAAATAAATAAAAAGCAGAGGCAAAAGTTGCATGAAATGACAGCTGAATGCACACTTCTACCAGCAAATGTAAATTCAGTTTGCTTTCAAAAAGTGTCCTTTAAATCTGTGGAGATTCTCAGTCATTCAGGTCCTGGTTGTCCCAAAGGTGCTTTTTCAAGAGGCAACTAGACTTTGTGTTTCCTTGAAGATGTGAACTGAAAAAGCTTCTTGGATGAGAAGCAAAATGCCTTCAAGGAAAAGCAAAGAAAGTCCAATTGCCTCTTGAAAAAAGCACTTTTGGGATGTCCTTTAAATCTTTTTTTTTTTTTTTTTGCTTCTATAGTCCTTTCAATTGCTTATTTGGTAATTATATGGTTCACAACTTTATTTGAAACCATGATTTGCTTCATTGGTGGCTGTTAATCGCTCTCCGGTATAGGCCTGTTGCTCAATTCATCCAACATACCAAACCAAAATTAATTGCATTATGCTTGATTGCAATGTGATTTCCAGCCATTTGTGTGTGTGTGTGTGTGTGTGTGTGTGTGTGTGTGTGAGAGAGAGAGAGAGAGAGAGAGAGAGAGAGAGAGAGAGAGAGAGAGAGAGAGAGAGAGAGAGAGAGAGAGAGTTTACAACTGATTGGCACTGATTTAGATATAGTAAAAAGTGAGAGTTTATTGCATTCTTGTGGTTACTAACAGTAGCAGTTGTTCATTGACTGGTACGGGTGGAAGGCACCCTTGAACCATCATCTCCAACTTACTGTAATTATTTTCTGTGATTTGGATACTTCAGCTGATGAAATTCAAAACCATGTTGACCTTATTGAAGTCACTGCTGATTCATATCCGGCTGGTAATCAATTACTTATTACCAAGCCAAGTAGCACCAATCATATATTTGTGTATTTGATTTTTGTTTCCTTAATGGAAAACTTTGCACAGACTTCTATTACTTTTTGTCTGTTATTTTCCGCCAGTTCCCTTAATCTGTCAACCAGACTCTGAATTTTCTGATAAGTTTTCTTTTCTGATACACATTATCTTCACATCCTCCTTCACATCTGAGTCAATGATAAAAATGTTGGACCCTGTTCTGAATTCTGTTCTGATATCTGATATCATCTTTCAGTCTGATAAGGAACGATTCTTGAGGATTCTGAGTGCAATTTTCGTGCCAGTTAGCCAGCACACACTTAACTTACTTGCTAGTCTGAATGTCATGTGGCATTTTGTCAAATGCTTTGCTGAAATCAAGTTATATCATTTCTACAACATGACCACAATCTGCTCAAGACATACACCTTAACAAAAGAGATCAGATTAGCCTGGCAAGATTTTGTCTTGACATTTTGGGGCAATCATCACATTATTTTCCAAGTACTTACATATCAATCTCTATCTAATTTGTTCAAGAAGCTTGTGATTCCATCATCCCACTGATTATTCCGTTGCAGTTCTGCTAAATTTGCTTTTGTCCCTTTGGCAGATAGGAATAATATTTTGCCATCTTCCAGTTATTTTGCACTTTTCTTCAGCATTTCTCAAAGATAATATATAAGTTCAATTAGACAGATAGAAACTCCATCACTGCCTCAGGATATAATCCATCTGACACTGGGAATTTAAAGTTATACTGAGTAAGCAGTGGTGGGATTCAGCCAGTTCACACCACTTCAGCAGAACTGGTAGCTAGCCCAGAATGGACTTCTTGAAACGGCATCCACACAGAGAACCGGCTGTTCACATATTTGAATCCCACCACTGTAAGTATTCCCTGCCCATGGTTATAACTCTTGCTTTTCAGCTTCTTCATTATTGCCTTCATTCTTTTCAAAAAATATAATGCTGTGTCTTTGGTTCTAGACTACTTGAATATGTTGATTAGTCACCTACTCCTCTTTCCATTTCTTATACATGTGATGACGTTGTTTTGACTGTTGTTCTTCTCAAATCCTAATTAAGATTTTGTGAACTCAGACTGAATGCTTGAACTATCTTCTTTCTTTGCTTAAATTGTCTACAACTGTGCTTTTACAGTACTGCTAAAAGTTTTAGGAACTTTTTTTGCCTATTTGTAATCTTTTTCTCATTGATTTCTTCTGCTAAGAGTTCTACTAATAATTCTCCAAAGCCTACTAAATCGATTTTTTTGAAGTCCAACATATACTTTTGACTACACTCAGCCATAGGTCCCCTTAAACTCATGAACTCACGAACTATTCTTTTATTTATGTTTCTGCTACATCCACTCCATTCACAATATTTCCCCCTATTGATTAGAGTTAGGATTTGTCAAGGTTTTTCTGCCATTCCCTAGAAGAATGCTGTCAGCAGTCATGTACAGTATTTCTCAGAAGAACCAAGTTTGTCACAGTTTGTATTACAACAAGTGTAGGGATAATTAAAATTCACCATCCTTATGGGATTCCCTACCTCTCTGAAAGACCTATGGTTTGTTTTTGAATCACAGCAACCACACCTTTTTGGTGAAAGGCAGTAGCAAACATCATAAAAGTATTGTTTTATTGATCCTTCTACTCTCTATAGTATAATTCATTCACTTGGATATTTTTGTGCATATGTGAAAATTTTCAGCATACAATGTGACATATCCTCTCTTTCAAATGCTTCTTGTCATTTTGAATAAGTTACATCTTTCAAATGCCATGTTCTAATAATAACAACAACAACATTAATGATATAACAACAACAATAACAATAATAAAAGAGTTGGAAGGGACCTTGGAGGTCTTCTAGTCCAACCCCCTGCTCAGGCAGGAAACTATACCATTTCAGACAAATGGTTGTCCAGTCTCTTGTTAAAAACTTCCAGTGTTGGAGCATTCACAACTTCTGGAGGCAGGTTGTTCCACTGATTAATTGTTCTAACTGTCAGGAAATTTCTCCTTAGTTCTAGGTTGCTTCTCTCTTTGATTAGTTTCCATCCATTGCTTCTTGTCCTGCCTTCAGGTGCTTTGGAGAATAATTCTGATTTTATCTTGTAATGGTGTGTGTGTGTGTGTGTGTGTTTGTGAATGGGTGGATAGGCACCTTCAAGTCAGTTTTTTAACTCCTGGTGACTGTTTCATTCTGCTGTTGTAGCTACCTCAAGTATAATTCAAGTCTTCATGTAGTCAGTCTACCTGGTCTACCTCATAGGTCTGACAGGAAAGGCATATTTACCAGTTACTATGGTTTCTCAGAACCAAATACTGTTCCTCTGTAGCAGGGGTGTCAAACTGCCGGCCCATGGGCCAGATGCATCATGTGGAAACCACACCCACCCCATTGCCGGCAATGGGGAAAAAGCTCCGATATGTTGCGCGACATCACGTGACATCGCGAGTTTGACATGTCTGCTTTATAGTATCATTATTTTCCTTTCCAGTCCTTTACATTAAATGGATAAGTGGGATCATCACCTCAATTGATAGATTTATAAGTTCCCTTCATATACACTATATCCAAAACCTATAGTGATATGATTGGGGTTGTTATTGGAAGTATTATTTGACCCAACATGGATCAGCAAGAAGACATAACAGTGGATTTTGTTTTATCATAACATTAACCCATGTTCCTATAATACAACACTCTTCACAAGCTGATGGAATCAATTGAGATATCCTTGGTGCTATCTGAGCTTGGTTGTTTTCTTGCAGACATTTCGTAGGTAACATCATCAATGCTAGCTGCCATATGTTATTTCTGTTTTCATGGAGATGAATCACCAAGTTCCACAATTCTTCTCTTTGTCATCTTGAGGTGTATTACAAATATATGCCATTTGTTTTCAGGCAGGAGCATAAACATTCATTTTATTAGGAATTATAAATAGCCTGCACAGGTTCCTCTTTATCCAAACAACAATAGGTCTTCCCAGCAATAGTCCAATAACAGTAGTTGGATTGACAGGGTCATCAAAAATCATCTATGAGTTTCCATGACTGGAGGTAGGACTTGAGTCTTGGTTGCAGGTAACTCCAGTCACTTCGTTATTATTTCGTTTCTTATTGAAAGTTCCTTTGGTGGGGAAAACAATGTCAATCCATTATTATTTTCTCAGGCAGTGAAGTTAGCCAAGTATAAACTCTAGATTTAGAGGAAAATTCCACCAACACACCAAAGTCTTGTTAGCCCTTCCTGTCTACTGCTTCAGGATGCTCATTCCTTGAAAATCCTTTTTTTGTTAGGTTATATTGAGAAAAAGCTACACAAAGCATATTTGCTGAATTTTTTAAAAATGATTGTATACTGAAATCAAAGACAGTGCCAGGTCAGCTATCTGTCCTGACAAAGTGCATTTCAGAGGAACTTTGAAGTATGAGTGAGTTCTCCCAAGTAGAGGGGTTAACGTCATGTTGACCAGCAACAAAGAGAAAAGCTTCTGTATAGGAAGGTGAGTCAGCTTGTGCTTACCTATGATCTTAATTTCTATTGGTCTCCCTTTGTTAAGGCTTAACTTACTTTCAGCTTCTATAAATGGATTTGATTTGACTATAGTTACAAATTAGGGCTAAATACAAGATGAGGATTATTTTTTAAAAACTTAGGACAAATCAGGAGTAATAAACTATCTTTTTAATATAAAAAGAAAGGAAAAGATAGGGGCTGGGAAATAAATTCAACTTTGAGTTCATCTTCACTCCTGGGTTCTACATGAATATGTTGAATTGTCCATATAACTGGTAATACAGAGAAGTGGATAATAATTGTCTTCCTCTCCTAACAAAATGTATGGTATAATTTTTGTTTTTATCAATAAAAGAGAATATTGGCAGCTCAGGGTGGAACTTGCAATGATGATACTTCTTAGGTAGATCATGAAATGTCTGCAAGCAAACAACTAAGGTCAAAGAACATCAAGAACCCCACAATTTTTGTTTCATCAGAGGAAGAAATTCAGTGAGCCTTCTGGATTTGCATTGTCTTTAAGTTATACTTAGATTTATTTTTACTTTTTAACGGTACTCAGAAAAAAAGAACTTCAGAATTCATGACCTAATTCTCCAATCTCTGTGATGCACAGATCGAGAAAATTTTAATCTTCCCACAGGAAAAGATTGGATTATAAAATTGACAGAGCTGGCAGAAATGGCAAAACCAACCAGTTTGGACATGAGGGAAAAAAACAAAAACTTTTTTAAAAGAATGGAAGCCTTATATGGAATTTTTGCTGAAAGAAAAAAGTGACCTGATGATTTATTTTTAGAAGATTAAAAAAAGTTTAAGGAAGGAGGGAAAAGAGTAGAATGGCAATTACTTGATGGAAAGATCGGTGGAAGTCAAAATTCTTGGTTTTTTTTTTTCACTTTACTTTTTTTAATTTCCTATCTTTTTTTCTTGTTCTTATTTTTTCTAGAAACATATTTTTTATAATTTTATTATATTATGAAATTCCAAATTTATAATACAATAAATTCTGATGTGAATTCTAATAAAGTGTTGTTTTTTTTAAAAAAATAAGGCAATTTATGAATCTCACCTTTCATCATTTGCATACCTATAGTCAAAAAAGGAAAGCTTTGTCCTTTCACACAAATACTTAATTGCTAAAAATGGAGTCAGGGAGCTGTCCAAATAACATCCATTCTAAAGGTATATAATGTTAGTTATGACTTCTGTCCCCCAAGATGAGCAGAATAAAATGTCTCTTGCTTATGGATCCTTTTATCTTCATGATGTCTATTTTCTGAAGGCAGAAAGAGAAAGGGAAGTAAAACTAGAAGATGGGCCTTCTCTATTGTAGCCTCTTCTTCATAGAATATGAAGCCTTTCATTAGGCTTTAAAATTTTGTTTGTGTATACCTGAGCCTGGGGTTTGGAATGTGTTAAGAGCCCCATTTTCTAGCTTTACGATAGTTGGTTATTTTTTGTATGATTTTATTGTTTGTAACTATTTTAACTGTTTTATAGTTTTAGAATTCTAAGCTATCCGGAGTCATTTGGCTGAAATGGGTGGCTATAAGAAACTGAATAAATAAACAAATACATAAAACATAAACTTGTGTTAGAGTCAACACAAGGGGACATTTCTCTCCCACCAACTGTCATATCCAAAGGATTCTCAAAGTCTTCAGCTTATTTGCTTTTAAATGTTTACTGTTTTTTTCCCCACTTCTAATCACTTATGCTGCTAGGAAGCCCCTTAGCCTACAAAGATCCGCATTACAAACTTCAGTCTTACAACTATGACTGTTTTCTCAAATATTGCCCCTCTTCGATTGCTTACTTGTGAAAATGAATTTATTTCACAATATTTGAGGAAGTGTTCATTTTAATGCCTTGTTTTCCTTTATAACGTTGTTCTTTTTTTAATTTTTATTTATCATTTTGCTTCTGTGGTGTGATGTTGCTGTAGCTCAGCTATTTGTGATGTGCTTTCATCTTCAGACATTTGCATGTCATTAGTTGTGAAACTGGGAAGACATAAGAATGGCTAAGACATTCTGGGTTGTATCCTACTCTTTGAATTCTTAGGAATAGAACTGTCCCTGTTTTTAAGGTGTAGCATTGCTATGATGAGTGTAGTCCTTGACTTACAACTATTTGTTTAGCAACCATTCACTGTTACAACAGTTGTCAAGGTTCCGATAAACGAGATCAAACAAATCAGAACTCCGAGGCTAGAGATTTCCTCAAAGAACATGTTTATTGGCTACATAGTATCGGCACAGTCAAAAGTAAAACCAAGTCTGAAGTTCCCTTCAAAGAGAGACAATATTACAAAGTTGGACTTCCCACCCCATTGCTATGCAATCAGCTATGTTCCCCAATAGAACAGTTTGGTGGCCTTTCTCACCAAATGCTCAACCCTCCCCATCTAATTGACAGAAATGACTTTGGTTCCCATGGGACAGTGAAATGTTTAGACTAGCAGAAATCCTCCATACCCCCTCCCAATTCTGTGGCAACTTAGAATGAGCAAGATGGCTGCAGCCAGGTTTGTTGTAGAGTTGACAACAGCACTGAAAAAAGTAATGTACAACCATCCTTGAACTTGCAGCATCTCCATGGTCATATGATCAAAAATCAGATGCTTGGCAACTCGCAGGTATTTACAATGATTGCAGTGTCCAGGGATCATGTGATTGCCATTGGCAACTTTCCCAGACAGCTTCCAACAAACAGTCAATGGAAGAAGCCAGATTTGTTGACAACTGTGTTATTCACTTAATAGCCATGGCAAAAGAGGCCATAAAATTGGGCAAAGTTGATTCATTTAACAATCACCTTGCTTAACAAAGGAAATTGTGGTCTTAATTATNACTGCATATATTTACCTGTAATGACCTTGCCAAAATCCAGTCTGGTTGAATACACTTACAGAAATGTTGGGTTATGAACATTTATATTCCTATTTCTTTCTTAAAAGAAACTGTGTTTAATGATCCCAAATGTAAAATTGGCTAATAATTTTATTATAAACAATGAAAGTAGCACAAAAGAGTGGGTAAGCTTATGAATGTTTAAAGGGCTACTATATCTGCACTGCGGAATCCAGAAATCTAAATGACAACCCAACATGCAGGTTTGTCTTTCTTGGTTACCATCTAATATTCAGTTTTTTGCAGCTCAGCCCTGGTAGCCCTTCTATAAAGAATTCTTAATCAGAAAAGTGAGTTAGAAAAAAGAGGAGGATATTTATAGAAAGGCTAATCTATAGATTTGTAAAAAAAATGAATTGTTGATGCATTTTAAAAAGAGGTTTTATGGCTAGTTTTTTTTTATCTCTTTCTCTCTCTTTCCCTGTGTTTATCCTGGTCACAGCTGATTTATCAAGCCCTGTGTTTTCTGAAATGTTAGTTGTACCTATGACAGCGCTTCCCACCCACCCTGCAACTCCTACACCATCTGTCCACCTGATGAATTCCTCTCCTTCCCCTTCTTTAGCTATCCCAAGTTCCAGGATCCTTCCCTCTGCTCCCCGAGATGTGGTCCCTGTCTTGGTCTCCAGCCGATTTGTCCGTCTCAGCTGGCGCCCACCTGCAGAGGCAAAAGGGAACATTCAGACCTATGCAGTCTACTTTTCCAGAGAAAGCATCAAGAGGTAGGTCTGGATCATGCTAGATATCTCTAAAGACACAGGAAGTCTTCTTCTTCACCAAGGAAATTCAAATTCTGTGATCTGCATGAATATAAGCTGAGTTGCTTAGAGTTACTGTAGTGACTGATGCGAGAGAGAGAGAGAGAGAGAGAGAGAGAGAGAGAGAGAGAGAGAGAGAGAGAGAGAGAGAGAGAGAGATGGAGAGAAAGAAAGATGGAGAGAGATAGTGAGACAGACAGATATAGATAAAGATAGATGACAAATGATGAAGATGATAGACACACAGACAACAGAGATGATGATGAGATAGATAGATAGATAGATAGATAGATAGATAGATAGATAGATAGATAGATAGATAGATAGATAGATAGATAGATAGATAGATAGATAGATGGATGGATGGATGGATGGATGGATGGATGGATGGATGGATGGATGGATGGATGGATGGATGGATGGATGGATGGATTTTGAATGTTTATGTGTATATTCTGTTTCAACTGCTCTACAAAAGATTCTCCTTCTCTGCTTTATTTTTAATCATACCTCTCATTTAGTTAGCATGTGTGTCTTTGTGTATGTAAAATGAACCAGAACAAAATATAAAATGTGATATAAGAATGCTAAATTGTGGGAGAGGGTAGAATTAGGAACAAAAACCATCCAGTGATGATGCAAAAAAAGATAAACGGATCTTCAACAAATACGTAAAAATGTAAAAATAGGTGCTACACTCATTTGAAGGGAGACAGTATTTCAGAAGGTACGTCCCATTCTGGTAAACCCAGAGTGAAGCCCAGATGGTGCTCTGTGATTCTTGAAGGCTTGCAGTAAAACTTCCCCAAACAATCAGTAATTGACAGGTTTGCAAAGGTAAAGATGCCCTAAGTTCAGGGTCTTCTATGTCATAATCATAATACCCTGAAGTTAGGAAGATTAATTACATTTTCTTGAGCCAAATGAAATATGTGGATATATTCATAAGGTGTATACGGTTTCTCAGGAGAGAAAAGGATGGTTGTATAGTGCGTTGCTTTGAAATACTATAATATCTTATTTTTCCCGAAAATAAGATTGGCTGTTATATTAATTTTTGTCCCAAAAGACGCATTAGGGCTTATTTTCTGGTTAGGCCTTATTTTGGGGAAAATACGGTACTAAATGCATCTGGCTGACAATCTTAACTAGGGTTTATTTTTGGGGTGGGGCTTATATTCCGAGCATCCTGAAAAATCATGCTAGGGCTTATTTTCTGGTTGGGTCTTTTTTGGGGAAACACAGTAGCAGAAGGGGCAACAGGTAAAGGGAATTGGTACTTACTAACTTTAGATGACGTTATCAACACTGAAAATGATCTAAACATTGCAATATTAGCATCAGATGCCAAGGAGAATTTAACAAGTAGTTAAGAAAGTCTTCTAGTTTTGAAACCTCTTTATAGGCAAATAGATTAAAAGTCCACTAAGAGATAAGTGGCTATGGGGAGAATCTCCATCCACACCCATGCAGAGAAATCCCATTTGTAAAGACAAGCTAACTCAGCAAGGTCAATTTGTCTCAACCAATTGTTGAGGTGAAGTCAAGTGTCTCTTCATGATAGAACATCCTGCAGAAAGACGGTGCTTCACACAACTTTACCAATTGAGTGTTTTCAATAATTCACCAGTTGTAATTACTTGCCCTATATCATGAATCTCTAACCTTGGAATCTATACCTGTCAAATCCATCAGTGGTAGGTTCCCTTCTGAGCAAAGGCTATATTGTGAAGAGTTAGAGATCCATCAGTGTTAGGATGGCAGGCAGGTAAAAAAGGGAAAGTGTCAACTTCAACTTCAACTCAGACATTGAATTCATGGCCATGTAAAATGCTATCGAGTATTTTCCCATTGCTTCCATTCAAATACAAACCAAGTTCAACCTTGCTTAGCTTTAGTCATAATCATATATTATGTCAATTATTTTGCAATGTATTTTTTAAAAAAAATCTAAAGAAGCCAAAAACTTTTCAATTATTTAAATCAGGGGTGTCCAGGCTTTGGAACTTTAAGAACTATGGACTTCAACTCCCAGAAATCCTCAGCCAGCCATGCTGGCTGGGGAATTCTGGGAGTTGAAGTCCACAAGTCTTGAGGTTCCCAAGGTTGAAAACTCCTGGTTTTAATAGTATCTTCTAATATAGATATATTTTAAAATTGGTTATGATTGTGGAGGGGAGGAGTTACAATGTGTGGTTTACAAGTAACTATGCAAACATTTTCATGAAATAATCAATAGAAAACACAGTATCTTTCCTTAGTAGAATCTACTTCTATAAGGCGTATCATCCTCCATTTAGCTAGAGGGTATAAACACTAAACATTGGGCTTAAAATGCCACATTTAATTTAAAAATAAAACTTTGAAAAAACGTTTTAAGACTTTGTACGGTGCTGATGACAGCCTCAGGTCTTGTGAACTTTCAAGCTTTCAGAGTCAACAAACTAAACAGAGTTTCCTTTATTTTTCGTACATTATTTTTTTTATAAAAGAACTGTTTTTCCTTTATAATAATAGCGGATCTGACATTAACCTGAGGCATGCACGGAAATTGTCAGACAAATTACTGTAACTCCTGAGAACTGAATGATTCTTGGTGTTGCAAAATAACAGTGATTTTGCTTCAGAATTGACTGTTTTTCCATGACTGGCACTGCATCATTCTGTGACATGACTCCAGCCCTTATACATGCCTGGGTTGCTGAAGTCCTATGACATCTCCCTCAAAACCTATGCCCTCCAAATGTTCAGGACTTCAACTCCATCAGACTTAGCCATTAGGGTCAGTGGCAAGAGAGTGTGATTTTTTGGAAGACAACCTATGAAAGCTTAAACCAATAGTGTTTAACCAACCTAGAACTAAGGAGAAATTTCTTGACAGTTAGAACAATTAATCAGTGGAACGACTTGCCTCCAGAAGCTGTGGATGCTCCAGCACTGAAGATTTTTAAGAAGAGATTAGAGAGCCATTTGTCTGAAACGGTATAGGGTCTTCTGATTGAGCAGGGGGCTGGATTAGAAGACCTCCAAAGTCCCTTCCAACTCTGTTACTCTGTTTTGTTAGACAGATACAACAGGTCCTTGCAGCTTTTGTTGACTTGAGACTAACTGCAGCATTCCTATGACATGGTCTTCCTTCCATCTCCAAAGCTTAAGTCTGCTTCAGAGATGAAGTAGTAATGTTTTCCCCTTTGACTTGAATCAGTTATGGATGCCATATGATGACCTTAACTATCATTCAGTTGTGTACAGTCAGATAAGCCTGAGGAGATGGGGATCAATCGAGAACCGATATGTGGTGAAAGAGAATTCATGAAGGGTACAAATGTGATGAGAAGCTCTAAATCTGACCCGTAATCTTTGTTTTTCACATTAAGAATTGGATATTAGGAAAAACTGGACAAAGAAAGAAAGGAAATAATTGAAATTAATTTAACTGAAGCAATGATTGTAGTATGTTTTCAAAAGGGAAAGTTACGTATGTATAGTATATTAAATATACAATACAATACAATAAATATACAAGTCTTGCTGGACTTAAATGAATAATTACAGGTAGACCTTGACTTATGACCATAGTCAAGCCCAATTTTTTGTTTGTAAGCAAGACAGTTGTTAAGTGAGTTTTGCCCCATTTTACGACCTTTTTTGCCATAGTTGTTAAGTGAATCACTGCAGTTGTTCAGTATCATGGTTAAATGAATCTGGCTTCCCCATCACTTTGCTTGTTAGAAGTTCGCCAAAGGGGATCATGTGACGCTGGCACACTGCAACTTTAAATATGAATCAGCTACCAAATGTCTTGGCAACTTGGCAACTGACTCATATTTTGATCACATGACCACAGGGCTGCTCAACAGTAATAAGTATGAAAAATGGTCATAAGTCAGTACCGTTGTAACTTTGGTCACTAAACAAACTGTTGTAAGTCAAGGACTACCTGTAATTAATATATACTGCTCAAAAAAATAAAGGGAACACATCCTATAGGATTTCTTATAGGATGTGTTCCCTTTATTTTTTTGAGCAGTATATTACCAAGCTGTTGTGAATATCAATGTATTTTAGTACAATGCATTCATTGAAAACCAATTTAGTCTAGTACAGGGGTCCCCAACCCGTGGGCCACGGTACAGAGGCCAGTAGGCCATGGCCCACTACCTGGTCAGGCTGGCCAGTGTGTGCGCACGTGCATGCACAACCCCTCACTTGTGCTAGTGCCACAGCCGCAGGGCACAAAAATGGGTCACCGCCACACCTTGGGGCGTGAAAACGGGACACCAACGCCATGTCTCAGGGCATGAAAATGGGATGCCAACACCGTGCCTGGGGGCGTGGAAACGGGCCACTGCTGTGCTGCGGGGTGCAAAAACTGGGCGCTTCTGCGCCGCAGGGCACAGAAACAAAGCACTGTGCCACTCAAGAACAGGGCAGGGCTAGTGAGTATCACGCAGGCACTAGCCCCGCCCTGATTGTGGCATGCGTGTGCACGCGGCCCCCGTGTGCGCACACGCACGCATGTAAAATGCTTCCCCCTCCCTTTTCCTCCGGTCCACCAACCGACAAAGGTTGGTGACCTCTGGTCTAGTAGTTAAGATAGCAGGGTAGAAATCAGGAGTCTGGCTGGGTGGCTTTGGGACAGTCTCACTTAGCCCACAACGTCAGGCTCGGACAACAGGCCAGTTGGTTAACCTCTGTGGCAATCAATGGATTAATTCTCAATCAATCAAAAAAAAAAAGTGGAACCTGCACTTATGGGGAAAATGCTAGGAAAGAAGGATAGAGCATTCATAATTGTTAGTAAAATACAATCTATTATCAAATTATAGTAACAGTGGGTTCTACTCCAGTTGCTTTTATGCCTGTTTTTTGATTGCCTAATAGGACAGGCCAATAATTCCAATATCAAATTAAATATAGAACAAGGACATTCTTGGAAACTTCTACAAACACCTTTGTTGGTTTTAAAAAATAAGATAATCTAGAATAACCCTAGAATACTTTATTTGGTGGCTCATTTCCCCAATCTAAGAAGAGAGATGTAAAAATAATCTCTTCATCTAATATGTTGAATTATTGTGATGGAATACAGTAAGGACGTGGATTCCCAGGAGGAAGGGGATTCATTTCAGAGGAGTAAGAGGCAACTCAGTTTAGATATTATATGCATGAGAAAGAGGGTAAAGACAGCTTCTCCATAATAGTTCACAGAGTATATTGTAGATGCAGATATGAGCGGCATGATGGCCTTGTGGTGAAGATGCTCAATCCTAGGTAGCAGCAGATGTTTCTCTCCTAGGCACAAAGAAAAAAATATCTGCTGTGAACTCTGTGTAGGCATCAGGAAGGGCATTTGACCAGTAAATGCTCAGCTCCATCCAGTTGCCCCGACTCTACCCCTGATTAAGGGATTACAGGGTCGTAAACGGGAGATTTATTGTAGATGAAGATAGTAGAGACTTCATTCTGGCAAGATTGTGTCTATAGGTATCAAAAAAAATAAAGAAATCAGCTTTGGGCTTGGCAGCTATGTATATATCAGATTTTATTTGTATACTACATTTTATCTCTAGGCTATAAGGGACTGAAGAGGCCAAATGATTCTAATAGCTTTTAAATTCATTTGTAAAAAGTAGCTTGAGGAAGTAGGAAAGAGAAATAATGCCAAATGTGAGCCCATTTTTCTGTTACTGAGTATTGTACAACCAGAAATGCTTCCAAGATTCTTTTACCTTGAAGCAACTAATTAGATATTTAATAGATTATAGCCGCAGTTGTCAGCTACCTACTAAATGTGCAAAAATGGTGCAATTACATTTTATCACTCTGATACATTTACAAATGTTGTTCTACCTTTCTTATACAAACTGCCACTGGAGAGTTCCATCTTTTTGAATCATTATTTGAAGCTATCTTTCATTTACTTAGCAATTTTCTCATTTTCTCCATGACTTCTCAGCATGTCCTCGCTGCCAATACATTTTAAAATAATCTTTCATTATTACTATTTTTTATTAGCATTATGAAGCATTTTGCATTTTTGTTTAATCATCTGAATTTTTGAAAACCTCAAAGCCCCAAAATGTGATTCACTGTTGTTGGTTGACTGAGGAGCCATTGTGCAGATCTGCTCATTTTTTAATTCATATCCTGCCTTTATTATTTTTTATAAATAATTGAAGGCAACAAATTCCTTCTTCCTCATATTTTCCCTACAACAACCCTGTGAGGTGAGTTGGACTGAGAGACAGTATCTGGCCCAAAGTCACTCACTCGGTTTTCATGCCAAAGGTGGGACTAGATTTCACAGTCTCCTGAGGATTGGCCCAAAGTGAACTAGCTGGCTTTTATGCCTAAGGCAGGATTAGAACTCACCGTCTCTTATTGATTGGCCCAAATTCATACAGCTGGCTTTCATGTCTAAGGCTGAACTAGAACTCAGAATCTCCTGGTTTCTAGGCCAGCACCTTCACCACTACACTAAACTGGCTCTTATATACTTCATTGAAGACTTACAATAGCAGTAGCATTGAGACTTATATACCACTCATAGTGTTTTACAGCCCTTTCTAAGCAGTTTACAGAGTCAGCATATTGACCCCAACAATTTGAGTCTTCATTTTAGCGACCTTGGAAGGATGGAAGACTGAGTCAACTTTGAGCCAATAAGAATCGAACTGCTGGCAGTCAGCAGAATTAGCCTGCAATACTGGATTCCAACCACTGCACCACCATGGCTCTTATACAGTATCCAATGGGTCATCTTTTTCCTCCCAAGTCATGAGTCACAGATAGTGAGGAATGCAGGATGACAAAGAAAAAAATGCACGTGACTATAGTTATGCTGTCTGCAAGTCACTTTTCATCATTCTTCAAGTCTGCATTAAGTTTTTTTCAGGATAGTGACTGCAGTTAACCATTAAATACCGGGACCACACTTTGAAAACTGTTTGGGAGAGGACAATGATACAGCTATGATCAGGAAAAACGATTCACATTTAATTTAATTTAAATTTAATATCCTTCAAATCAAATTAATTCAGGTTAATCAATATGCTTACTCTTCAGATATTTGCTCATAAGGCCATTGCAAGGTAGTTTAATTGTCCTTGATGAAGAAATGTATACTATGAGTATCTTCATTGAGATAAAGGCACTGAGATTTGTCTCCTTGAGGTAAAGGAAGTTAATAGAAGCACTTTTTCCTATTAACTCCCCATAAGATGTGGTCTCTGGCCATACCATAGAAGAGAATGTTGCTGTCATTATACCCAATAATGGACATAAAAATAGATGTATTGATTTGTTGTTTAATTATGTTCCATCCCGTTGTTTTCAATTCAGTACTAATCACCTTGATTAACATTATACTGATAAACTATTTCACTCTGTACAGAATATTACTTATATTCTCCTCTTAATCAAACACAAAAAACATACAGAAAATTCACTTTGAGATAACTGCTTCAGTCAGTATCCCTAGATAAGAAGAAAAAAGCCCCATTCAGTTGACAACCTGAATTTTATACTTTCTTTAATAAGATTATGACCTTAAAAATGTATAATTTGCCATATACAGAGGCAAAATCACCCACTTCCAAATAATCATAGGTGAAGTCTTGAAACAGTTGATGTCATTTGGGATGAATCATCAATCAAGTGCAGGTAAGAACTAAAATAGAGTAATAGGGTGCAAACAGCCAAAACATGTGATAAAAATAGGCATTTACCAGACAGGACATAAACAAAAAACTATGACTTATAGATTGGCTAAAGAACAGTAAAAGAAGAAGTAAAAATACCAATCAGCAACATAAAATTCATCTCCTTCTTTCTCTGGCTCCTTCCTTGGGTTCCAGGATGGGACACTTGCCATTTATACAGGACACAGGAGTAGCTCTGCCTAAGCAGGTGAAGCCAGATTAAGAAGATCTGGCAGGAAAGCAAAGGTTTCCATCAAAAAAAGAGAAGAAAATATTATTATGTTATATTACAAGAAAATATTAGGGCAGTGACCCACAGGTCTCCAGTAGATTCACTACAACTGTGCTTCTGTGGCTATTTCTTGTCTAACTGCTAAACACTAGAACTTTCTCCAGCAAACAACATTTTCTAGTTTTGGTTTAGGAGCATATCAACCTCATGAAAAAATCTTCCACAAGATCCCCAATCCCACAAGTGACCACCAGACAGCTCACTACATCTAACATGCCCGTTTCAGTCTTTCTTGCCTTTCCTGCCCCATTCTTCCTATCTGTCTGTCTGTCTGTCTGTCTGTCTGTCTGTCTGTCTGTCTGTCTGTCTCTCTCTCTCTCTCTCTCTCTCTCTCTCTCACATACACACACACACACACACACACATAAGCCAAGTTACTCTATTGCTTATAGGTTCATGCTTTCCAGGAGAACTTTAAGGGCATTTCTGACAGCAGCATTCCCCATGTTTGGAGGAATTCGAGTTTAGCCCAGGTTTAGTAGTGGTGCTCATCATAGAGGTAAGGGAAGGCCAGTGAAGAGATTACATTCTGGTGAGAGAGAAGTTCTCTGAGGATGGGTTCCAACACAAATCCAAAAGCTCGGAAAACTACCCAAATTGGATCCTGCAACATTATCCCGGGGCACATATATTTGCTTTCATTCATCATAAGACAAATGTTGTGGGTCAATAGCTCTTAAACTGGCAGACTTTCCTCTTGAAAACAGATACATGTGAGTCGGGCTAATGCTAACTAACTGGTCATGAACCAAAATTAGAAGATAAACTAATGGCTTTTCAGAGACTAGATCAATAGATTTGATGGCCTTCAGTACAAAGCCAATAAATGTTTCATAGGCTTCTAACAGAGGTCAATAAAAAAAAAAAAGAAGGGACAGCTGATACTAACAAAATGTATTTTATGTCCATTTGTTACAACAGACCACCATTTACAAAATTCAGAAGTTACTTATACTACTGCTATAATTTGCAAAATGGTTCGATATGGTGCACAATGCTGGTTGAAGCAAAACTTCATGGGGAGCTCCAGAGTGCTATCTCAGTTGCATTAACATTTCACTTGCATTAAAAATTACCAACTGTTGCCAACTTTGGAGGAGCTCAATAGCTGTGGACCTTCAGGTCTATGGAGATTCCCAGTCATCCAGGTCTTCCAAAGTTGCTTTTTCAACTGGACTTTGTTTTTTCTTGAAGACATTTCACTTCTCATTCAAGAAGCTTCTTCAATGGACCTTCATGTTGTCTTTTCCTGCTTTATGTCAGCCAAACTATTGTTCTCAATATTTGCAACCAAATTCACAACTTTAAACAACAACAAAAATCACCTAAATGTAGGATTTTGGAAACTCTGTACACCAAAGTAACTTTATTAAAATCTGTTAGCAAAAATAGTGTGTTCACTTGAAAAACTTTGTTCATTTGTCATGAGAATTATACACATGCCTACATACTCACCCACACATATTGATGTTGAAATGTGATAGGTCAAAAAAAGAAAAAAGAAATTGGATAAAAATCAAACCTTGGATATTTTTCAAACACCAGGAGAAACTGCAGAGGAGCTTTTAATAAAGATAAACCTAAAGCCATAGCCTTCATAATGCTATCTATTCCATCCTTGTCTAAAATTCAGAAGAAACCCTATGCTGCTATGTGAGTGAAACAAATGGGAGCGAGAAGCATAAAACATTCACTTGGTTTGCACAACATTAACTGCAAGTGAACATCTTCGGTGAATAAATATGAAAGACTGTAGCCGTAGTCAAATGGGATCAGATGCTGCAATTGGCATTCGGAGTTAAGCATTGTTAACCTGCCTTCCAGTGACTCAGTTATCAACATTTTTTATGGCTGAACCATTTTATTTTGCAGCCCTTGTAGAAAGTCTATATTTCTAGTAAGCACACAAGATGAGAGTAATGAGAATAAAGCAAAGCATGATTTAACTTTGGGGGTGGGGTGGGGGGATGGATTAAGCTGGGTCCACTGCATTTGTTTCAGATCTGATGTCAACGAAAATAGAGCACACCAAAAGAATTATGGACAGAATTACTGCTGAAAACCGTGTTTGTATCTATGTTTGCTTTGAAAAATTCTTATCCAGACACATATTTAATAGTTTGTGATTGTTTGAGCTCTTAACCCATTACTCAGCATTTCTCTGGGCAAATTTGAAATATTTAATTTTTTGTCATGCTACATTTCTTATTTAATTTTGTTTATATCACAATAGCTTAAAGAGTGGCTGTGAAATAAATATTGGAAGTCAGGAATGAAGAAAGAAAAATATTATCATTTCTCCTTTCCACATAACAGATTAGTTAGTTTGGGGCCCTTAATTGGTGATCTATGGCATAACAAGGATTCCATGCGATATGAAATTTATTTTATTTATTTATTTATTTATTAATTGTATTTATATCCCGCCCTTCTCCTTTCGGACTCAGGGCGGCTGACAAATGATAAAAAGCTAACATATTACACCTAGTTAAAATTTAATTAAAATGAAATATTTGAGAATGTCAAATTTAAAAGTAATTAAAACCCCTATAAAATCCCCTAGGCCAGTCCCGCTTG
>NW_015389457.1:0-8005 GCF_001527695.2 Protobothrops mucrosquamatus | reverse complement strand
AACGTGACCAATGCCGTTTCCGTGCTGTAACCCGGCCTGAAGCCCGACTGGAGGGGGTCCAGATAGACTGTTTCCTCCAGGTGCCGAGGAAACTGCTGTGCAACCACACTCTCAACAACCTTCGCCACAAAGCGGAGGTTGGAGACTGGGCGATAGTTAGCCAATACATCTGGGTTCAAGGAAGGCTTCTTAAGAAGGGACCTCACCACCGCCTCTTTAAGGGCCGTGGGAAAGGCACCCTCCCCCAAAGAAGCGTTGATAATTCCCTGAAGCCAGGCTCGTGTACCCTCCCGGGCCGCCAGCACCAGCCAGGAGGGGCACGGATCCAGCAAGCATGTGGCTGCACTCAGTCTCCCCAGGACGCTGTCCACGTCATCGGGAGTCACAGAGTCAAACTCCTCCCAAATTAACTTGTTTGTTTTATAAACAAACAAAACAAGTTGTTAAAAAATAAACACTATTATCTGACAAAATAGAGACCTAAAGTACTTTAGTACAATGAAATAATATCTGTCAAGTGTGAGAAAATCAGGATGTCCAGGAAATTCAAAAGAATATTAAGGTTTATTGTAAGCTTGTGCTCTCTACAAGAATCTGAACTACTAACAGTCAAAGCAAATTGACAGTAGATAAGACTCAACAGAATTCAAGGTGGGCTGGATTTAGATCTCTTGTGGATGCAAAGGGACTTGAGACTGATGACCCACTTGATCCCTCCCTTGGGCACAGTCTGGTCATCTCCTACAACAGTGGTTCTCAATCTTTTTAATGCCGTGACCCCAACCGGTCGTAAATCAAGGACTAAACCGGTCATAAGTCGAGGACTAATCCGATCGTAAGTCAAGGACTACCCAACCAGTCGTAAGTCGAGGACTTTCCCTGCCCAGGAGCGCTGCGCATGCGTGGTTCCACCCCCTGAGCCGGCCGAGGCGTAGCTGGCAAGCGGCAGAGACGGAGCAGGCCGACCACCAGCTGGCCCAGCTCAAGGGAGGTAAGACACCCGCCGGAAAAGGGGGAAAAAAATGGTGGACAAAAAAAATGGCGGACAGCCTTGCTTGGCGACCCCCATGAAATGGTCGATCGACCCCAAATGGGGTCCCGACCCACAGGTTGAGAACCACTGTCCTACAAGGTCAAATGTAATGAAATATTAAATGAATATTAAAAATCTCTGAATGCCAATTTTTACTTTTTTTAAAAAAAATATTTCAAACTAATATTATCCAAGGAAGGGGCATTCATGGTGTTTTTAATCCTTTCTCATTGTCTTAATTTTCCAAATGGAAAATTTTGCTATTTGCAAAATAGGAATTTCAAAGATTTTTTTAAGGGAAACTAACAAGGGGAGAAAAAAAATGTCTTTATATCATGGACAAGAAAATAGACCAAGTAACTATGCTAAATAGCCTGAACTGATTTCCTAGAGACAGATTTTGAAATTTGAAATTTCCACCAAGTTAAAATCAGTTAGATGTTTATTGTTTATGATAAACAATTGTTTATTGTCACCATATTATAAAGTTGGGTTGATTGACATTTTTAACAATATATTTCTGAATAATGCATAATGTTCGTACCAATTAACTGCGACAAACAGTTACAATGAATGCCATAGCTACTATGTCATAAGTAGTAAATTTGGACAGATGTCATGAAGGAATTGAGGTGAGGGGATTTTTCTTTCTGTAACTATTGAAGATGCTCATTGTTTTGTTTTATTTTCCACTTCAGTGGTTCTAAAAAATTTTTAGTACTAGCTGGTGCTTTAATCTCCTATTCCCATCCATTTTTTAACGTTTATGCTTGTCAGTATTTTTGTTTTATCACTTTAGATTTTGCTTTTCTGTTATGTGATAAGATATTGATGATTCGCTGGTAGGTACTGTATTGAGAACCTAATAAAAAGAGGTGCATAAAATGGTAATGGTCACAAAAAAGACAGGAAGTCCTCCTTCTATTGTTTAGTCTAGACAGTTCATCACAGCCATTCCTCAATTTGCTCTCTCTTATGATCAGATGAATCCTCCTAGAAGATTAGTTTGGAAATTTTTCATCTTGACACTTGTGTTTCTTGCAATTTCTCTTTTTTTGGTTAGGGAGAGAGCATTGAATACCTCCCAGTCTGGGTTGTTGCAGCTTACAGTGGGAAATCTGAAACCTGAAGAGACCTATACCTTCCGAGTAGTGGCATACAATGAATGGGGACCGGGAGAAAGTTCACAGCCTATCAAGGTGACAACTCAACCTGAGTGTAAGTACATTGATTGGGTTCTAATTGGGTTTTGTTGTTCCTGCAGTCATTTTTAGTCTGCTTATGTATGTAAAGTGGTATGGTATGGTATGGTATGGTATGGTATGGTATGGTATGGTATGGTATGGTATGGTATGGTACTCTATGGCAGGGGTAGTCAACCTTGGCTCTTTTATGACTCGTGGACTTCAACTCCCAGAATTCCTGAGCCAGCTAATTCTAGGAATTGAAGTCCACGAGTCATAAAAGAGCCAAGGTTGACTACCCCTGCTCTATGGTAAAGTACTGTATGGTATGTTATGGTACACTATAATATGGTATTTATTTATTTATTAAATTTATTTGCCATCCATCTCGCTGTGGGGCTACTCTGGGCGGCTTACAGTAGTAAAACATAAAAAATGATTTTAAAAAATTATATAAGCATAACAAAAAATAAAGAAATAAAACAATAAAAATAGACAGTGGAAGTACAATAATATGAAATCAAAAAGATGGGCGGGGAGGGGGGAGCAGGAAGCAGAGGTGGGCAGGTGAGGTCAGCTAATTAATCCAGCAGCCACCTCCAGTGATGTACTCTCCTACTAGATCCTCAGGCCAACTGGCAGAGTCAGGTCTTCAAGCCCTAGTGGAAGGATAGGAGCAAACCTCACCCCGGGGTGGTGGTGGTTCTTTTTCTGGATACTGTCAGTCGGAGTTCCTTGACTGGCAGGAACTTCAACAGCCTCCTCTGCCAGCATGAGTAGAACAGGTTAGCAGGACAAGACAGTTCATCAAGTAATCTGGACCTCTACATGGAGGGCTTTAAAGGTCCTAACAAACTCCTTGAAAAGCACCCAGAAGCAAAGCGGCAGCCAGCAAAGCAAATGAAGCGGTGGTATAACATGGGTCATTTTATGGGCCCCAAAGACTGCTTGCACTGTTTTGTACCAGTTGAAGCTTCCAAATGCATTTCAAGAGTAGCCCATAGATATGGCATGGTATGGCAGGTCCTTACATTTACGACCTTTGCAGCATCCCCATGATCATGGGATCAAAATTCAGATGCCTGGCAACTGGCTCTTATTTATGACCATTGCTATATCTCAGGGTCATGTGATCACCTTTTGTGACCTTCAGACAAGCAAAGTCAATGGGGAAGCCAGATTAACTTAACTAGGATACTAACTTATCAACTGCAGTGATGCACTCAATAACTGTGGCAAGAAATGGAGCAAAACTCACTTAACAAATGTCTCACTTAACAACAAGGCTCAATTGTGATTGTAAGTCGAGGACTAACTATACTGGATGATCTGGCTCTTCCTGGCAGAGGACTTAACTAAGGATAGAGACTTCTACACATATGCCACAATGACAGGCGCTCTGATAGTCTTTTTGGTAACAGCGTATGATTTCGTACTCCATATCAATATTGGTTAATGTAAGCTTAATAGGAAGAACTGTCAATTATACCTCAGAGTAATTTAACTAAATTGCAGTTTAGTAGTTTGTACAGCTGACAGTCTGTAAAACATTTCTATGATTGTCATTGCTATGTCCTATTAGAATGATACGGCACTCACCGTTACACCCTTTCCTCACCAAACAGAATTTTTAAAGGACAAAACATACCTTGCTGCTTGAAATGCTGTTAAGGAAAGGAACTACCAGCATTTTTATGTGTGTGCATATGTATGCATTTGAGTCAATTTTTGACTCCCGATGACTGCCTGGATTAGTCCTTGCAGCTGTTTTGTCAAACTTAAGTGGTTTGCCCTTGTCTCCATTTTAGGGCTGAGAGAAAGTAGCTGGCTCAAAGTCACTCAGCCAGCTTTGTGCCTAAGTCAGGATTAGAATCCATAGTCTCCTGGTTTCTTGCCTGATGCTTTAACCACTATGCCAAACTGACTGTACCAAAAGAAAGCTCAGGTAGACCTCGACTTCTGAACACAATTAGGATGAGAATTTTCACTGTTAAGCAAGGCAGTTGTTAAGTGAATGGCACCTGATTTTACAATCATTTTTTTTGCCGTGATTGCTAAGTGAATCACTGCAGTTGTAAAGTAAATCATGAGGTCATTAAGTGGATCCAGATTCCCCCCCCCCCCCATTGACTTTGCTTGTCAAAAGCTGGCTGGGAAGCTTGCAAATGGCAATCACATAATATTGCATCCATTGTGAATACATGCCAGTTGTCAAGTGGCTGAATTTTGATCACATGACCGTGGAGATACTGCGACAATTGTGACCAGGTGAATGACATTTTTCCCCCAGTGTCATTGTAACTTTGGACGCTTGCTAAACAAATGTTTGTAGGTCAAGAACTACCTCTATATATACCCATATATAATTTCTATATACCCATCTGGACCTGCCTAAATGCTTATGCATGGAGCAAAGAAAGGCAAGAAAAGATGTCTTATTGATTAAGACCAGTGGGAATCCTAACATTTTTAGAAGGTTCAAGGAGAATTGCCCTTACTTATTATTGCAAAACAAAATTATTGTTTCCATGGTTCGTGAGACTGATGAGAGCCAAAGAATAATTCCAGAGTCTTTAGCAAGTCAAAGGTTCACAGTTCCTACTGTGTACCTCACTGTCCTTCATAGGAGCCCCGTGGTTAAAGTGCAGCATCACGGGTAAAACTCTGCTCACAACCTGGAGTTTGATCCTGATGGAGCTCAAGGTTGACTCAGCCTTCCAAACTTCCAAGGTTGGTAAAATGGGGACCCATATTGTTGAGGGTAACATGCAAATAATGCTTCTACATTGTAAACCGCCAGAGAGTGCTGTAAAGTGCTAAATGCTATTGCTAGCATATATCTCAGTCTTCTCCAGTCTGATAATTTTTCAGAATAGAAGATTTCCAAACACTGCTTCTGTCCCATATGCTGAAGTTTTTTTTTGGGTAAAGTCTGACTATCTGCAGAAAGTCTCTAGGATAACTCTAGAAAAGTAGAAGGTATATATCAGTATAGAAATTAACATAGGTTAGCAATATTTTACAACCTTGAGACTTATTGCAATATTCCTGGGACAAGAGAGACATATCTCATTTTTAACAGTGCTGGAGATGAGCATGAGGCCATCAGGAGTGGATGTGATGGGGAAATAAAAGCTTGTGTGCGATAAAATATTTGACAAGTAAGAAAGGGCACCTTTTTACAACTCAACTCAAATGTGGGGTAGGAGATGTTGTTATTCTATTTTTCTTTCTTTAAACACCAATAATTTAAGAAATTGACAGCGGTAGCAATTTGAATAGAACAACTGATGGAGAAGCAAACTCTTGGAGTTTGGAGTCAATGATGTGGCACTTGGCTCATAGCCTTCAGTGCTTAATGACTGGTTTTGTAAATCTCCTGTTGACAGTGTGTGGTCCTTGAACAAGACCTTTATTTGACACACTTCACTATATTATTTCTTCATATATTCAGCTTGTATGCAATTTGGAGTCAGGAACCACATCACAACACTTGAATGACTTCATTGCCCAAAAGATATTTTGTTTTAAAGGTAGTTGTTCTGCACAGAGAATCCAAATTTGATTTATTTAACATGCAAACAAATTAACATTACATTCATTTTGATACATATGAGGAAAAAAACCATCATTGTACCTCACCCTAAGATTAGTTTTAGCACCTTGGTGGTTATTCCAAAGGGACTGCTCTTCTCTTCTTTAGTCCATATCTTTTGGAATAAGGGAATATTGCACTAGACTATTATTCATTCATTCATTCATTCATTTTCTATAGCTGTGCTACTCAACCAAGTGACTCTGGGTGGCTTACATTTCTAAAATTATAAAACAATTAAAAGAAACATTAAAATAATATTGAAAAAAGTCTTCCATAGATGGTGAGACTGATGAGATGCCAAGAATAATTCCAGATTCGTTAGCAAGTAAAAGGTTTGCAGAGAAGTGATAATAGAATAGAATAGAATAGAATAGAATAGAATAGAATAGAATAGAATAGAATAGAATAGAATAGAATAGAAGGGACCTTGGAGTTCTTCTAGTCCAACCTACTGCTTAAGCAGGAGACCCTATACCATTTCAGACAAGTGGCTGTCTAGTCTCCTTTTAAAAACCTCCAGGAATGAAGCACCCACAACGTCTGAAGACAAGCTATTCCACTGCTTAATTCTTCTCACTGTTAGGGAATTTCTCCTTAATTCCAGGTTGCTTGATTAGTTTCCATCCATTGTTTCTTGTCCTGCTTTTGCTGCTTTGGAAAATAAGTTGACCTCCTCTTCTTTGTGGCAGTCCCTCAAATATTGAAATATTGATATCATGTCACCCCTAGTCCTTCTTTTTTCTAGACTAGCCAAACCCAGTTCCTGCAACCATTCTTCATATGTTTTAGTCTCCAGGCCTTTAATCATCTTTGTTCCTCTTCTCTGCACTTTTCCAATGTGCACATCTTTTTTGTAATGTGGTGATCAAAACTGGATGCAGTATTCCAAGTGTGGTCTTACTAAAGTACTAAAGCGGTACTAATACTTCACGTGATTTTGATTCTATGCCTCTGTTTATACAACCAAGGATTGTATTAGCTTTTTTGGCTGCTGTGGGAAAAAGACAAACTGGAACCCTGTTGGATGAGGCAATTTATAGTCCAATCCCCTATTAAACACATCCTATGGAAGGAAACCATAGGAACCAATGGTGTCATTAGAGACATGGACACTCAAATGTGAGTGGGCCTAATAACAAGAACCCTTGTTCAATATTTAGAAGGAAGATTGAGATGTGACTTGTTTCTCATCTGGATTGAGTACCCAATACATGCTCACCACTCCTCATTACTTAAGGACATAAAAGACATAGAAAAGAGAAGGTGTTTCAATAGAAGTACAGCATCTTTTTTTGCTGAGAACTGAATGGAACATCCTAGCAAAGATTATGTGCATAACATGACTCATTCTCTCTGTCTCCAGTAGTAAAAGAAGCATTCTTTGCCACAGTTTTTCCTGGAGAGACATCTGCAGTGAAGGTATATAGGCAGTCCTCGACTTACAATCACAATTGGGCCCAACATTTCTGATGCTAAGCCAAACAGTTGATAAGTGAATTTTGTCCCACTTTACGATCTTTCTTGACGCAATTGTTAAGTGAATCACAGCAATTGTTAAGTTAATAACATGTTTGTTTTGTAAATCTGTCTTCCCCATTGACTTTGCTTGTCAGAAGACTGCAAAAGGTGATCACATGACCCCAGAACACTGTAGCCATCATAAGTACTGGTTAGTTGCCAAGCATGTGAATTTTGACCACTTGACCATGGGGATGCTGCAATGTTCAGAAGTGTGAAAAATGATCATAAGTCATTGTTTTCAGTGCTGTTATAACGTCTAACAATCACTAAACAAACGGTTGTAAATTGAGGACTATCTGTATAGTATCCTCTTTTTGAAGAGGTGAGAAGTGAATTGTTCAAGAGGCTTAGATAACCACAGACAAATCATAGAGAGTAAATGCAAGGAAAAAAAATATAATATTCTCCCTTTTTCTTTGTTTCTGGGACAAATTTGCCCAATTCTTCATTTTTATTTATTTATTTTTGGGGGGGGGAGTGGAACATGTAGCCAGGATTTTGGGAATAAAAAGATGGGCATGGAAAACACTTATCTTTCCCTTGGAAGGAATTCAGCCTATGGTGCGATTCCACCACACAGATTGTAACAAAATAGAGGCCTTCATTTTAGGAGATTGAATAAATAAATAAAATGGTGAAGTAAAGCTGACAGTCTTTTAATTCACTCTT
>NW_015389456.1:51682-60432 GCF_001527695.2 Protobothrops mucrosquamatus | reverse complement strand
GGTTTTTGAAGACTGGGATTAACTAGTTCAAACTCTGATGTACATCCTTTAGTTTTCTTCACAGGAATATCCAGCAACTATTCTTTGGATGAGAAAAATACATTTCCTACAGTCCTCAGGTAAAGACAGAATACACATGATCTGATCCTGGCACTCAACTATGCATCCACGTACAGAAATACACTGCAGTTCCCAAGAAACGTTATTGTTTAGAAATTTCCACTCCTTTTATTTTGAGAGTGGCATTTGGTGAGGGTTTTTAAAGATGCTTCTGCCACTACAACAAGCTGTCAATTCAAGCTGTACTGTAACAAGGAATGAGATGCAAAACTCAGTAATTGAGGACAACAAAAGTAATCCTGGGCTTTTTTCTTCAGGGCGAGATTAAGAAAGAACAGATCAATTTCATTTTAAGAAAGATACAGCTAAAGATGCTTTATAAATAAAGGGTATAAAATCCATGAGTCACCCTTTGATGTCACAGCTTACTGGAAGCACAAACCACCGTAAATCAAATCACTGCAACAGATTTAAATATTGGTTCATACAGCACAAAAATTATCAGAAGAATTTACTTCCGGGTGGATGATAATAGTTTTGAATTAGAATTAGATTTACACCCACATCTTTACAGAATCTCTTAATTTATGTAGGCAAAGAGCAGGTGGAGGTGGGGGGGTGGAGTTAAATGTGTCATCAGCTTAGAGTTGTTATGTTCTCAGAAACGGTCTAAGTCTAACCCCTCTTAAATTCTGTTGTCGCTTATCGACAATTAAGTTCTGAACTTTAGTTGACTAGATTCTTGCATATAGGCTTGAATAATTTTTTTTGTGTTGCAACTTAGTATATGGTCCTGATCCTTTGCACCTGACAACTAATAGGTTATATTTTATACTCTTGAGACTACATTAATCTTTAGAGTGGCTTTGAATCTAGATGTATAATTATCCTTGATACACTTGATTTAATTGTCCCTTGCAAGCCCTGTAAGTAAAGAAACAAGTGCTCCTTGATTTTCCTTGCATATAAATGGAGAAGATAAAACACTAAAAAATGGAATCTGAATTCACCCAAGTTGACAATGGTTCTTTTTCCATGAACTTGCAAGCAATTTTCCAACCACAGATTGATTTCCAACCAAGGTGCCCATCTACACCATCTAATTATCTCCTAGGCACACAGTTGGTCACTTTTGCCCTTCCTTTTTCTCTCTGGTTATGGCCTAGAAAGGCAGTGTCCTCCCTTTTCTCCTTTTCATCATTCAGTGAAAAGTGCCCTCTCTAGTCACATATTTTCTATGGATCCACGGTTTAGCAGATGACAGTTCTGGCTGCAACCACCGTCACTTTGCAAAAATAATAATCACACTTTTTGCAACTCTGGAAGCTCATAAACCTAACACATGCAGAGCGATGCAGCTTAGGAGTGTTTTAGCTCGGCAAACATGGCATTTCCTTTCCCTCTTTCATTACAACCTCCTACGGCTACAAATCCAGTTCAGACATCACTTCAGACTTCGGGAAGAGCTGGAGATGTCAGAAGATCAAACTTGATTAGTGGCTTGGCAATCACCCGAACCTCCTCATTTAATGGGTTGGATTTTAAGTTCACACACTGGAGAGACTCCATTGAAGCAAGTTTCTCAACAGGAACATCTGTAGGAAGAAGAAACATAACACCAAATGTAATTCATCGGCCAATGTTTCTTTTAAAAGAGAGAAATTGGTTACTATTACTAACAATCAAGATATGTATTCAGTATATTCAAAACATTAATTTGAAGTGCATCTGAGGAATGTAATGCAGTGGCAAAACTAGTGATATTTTTATATGCCTTCCCTGCAGAAGGCCCCAGGTTCAGCCTTGGACAGCTTTAGTTGGGCTGGGGAAGACTTTTACATTACATCAGAGTAGGTCACTGCCAGTCAGCTATTCAGATCTAGGATCCACCTTTGTCCCTTCAAATATATTTAAGGACTTATTGCATATTTCCCTTTTAAATTTACATCTGTACAGAGTTAGGGCAGATGTAGCCACCCATGCATAGGGAGGTTATAAGCCGGACTCCTGGGGAAGCAATGGTAGATTAAAGACAGCTTTGCTTTTGGCAGAGTTGATGACTGTCTCACAACAAGATGCCAACAGATGGATTGATACCTCAAAACCTCTCCCCAGATAAAGGATAGGAGCTGGGATCACCCATAAGTGCTCCATACAGTTGCTCCCTGCAAAGACAGCATAAAATAGCAGTCTCCTACAGGTTTGTATTGGAAAAGACTCTAATGTTGGGAAGGGTTGAAGTCAAAAAGAAAAGGACATGGCAGAGAATGAGATGTTTAGATAGTTTAGCGATGCAATGAACATGAATTTTGGCAAACCCTGGAAGATAGTGGAGGACCAGGGGGCCTGGCGTGCTATGGTCCATGGAGTCGCAAAGAGTCAAACATGACTTGTGATTCAACAACAACGACATAGGTCTGAAGCACTGGGAGCTGAGGGACAGTCAACTTTGTCCAAGCTGCAGCTCGGAGCCTTCAAATGAAAGGCTGGTGAGTGTGGGGTTTTTTTGGGGGGGGGCACTCTTTCAAGAGACTAAAGATGAAGATTTTAATTTGTTACTATTTTCGATAGCTCCAAATGAATTTTTCTTGAAGAAGTTCAAATGATGAGGCTTTAAATATTTGTTTATACATAAGAGATAAGATATGGGGCACATAATTTTTTTTGTGTTTTTAAAGAAAATAAGCTACTGTGTAAAAAGTAAAAAAAAAAAGTATGAAACTGATTTATTTCATTAAAGTTAATATATACATATTGTCATTTCTGGTAACTCTTAATGGAGTTTTGCTGAATAAGATTGAATGACAAGGCTTTATAATTTGTGTATAGATAAAAGATAGGATATGTAATGAAGAGATCTTTGGTTGTCCCAAAGGTGATTTTTTCAAAAGGCACCTGGACTTTCTTTGTTTTTCCTTGAAGATGTTTTGCTTCTCATCCAAGAAGCTTCTTCGGTTCTGGACAGAACAGGACAAGCAAAACATCTTCAAGGAAAAACAAAGAAAGACCAGTTGCCTATCCATGACCTGGATGACTGAGAATCCCCAGAGACATTTAACTATTTTTGGTTGAAATAAGATAAGATAAGATAAGATAAGATAAGATAAGATAAGATAAGATAAGATAAGATAAGATAAGATAAGATAAGATAAGATAAGATAAGATAAGATGACCTTTATTGTCATTTTTTTACTGTGGGCACACTGGCATACATTAATCATGAAATTCTGTTGCCTGCTCTCATACACATACAAAACACACATATAAACATGCTATATAGTACAATATCTGTATATACCTACACCCTTACATATAAATATTAATCACAGTCCATCTTGAATACATAGCTGAAAGAGGAAGCTTGAGAATTCACAAGGTTAATACTGTGTGGAACAAAACTGTGACTAAATCTGGATATTCTATTTCGGATGTTAGAGAAGGTAGTAAGATTGAAATTGTCTTGATGAAAAGGGAAGTCTTTTCTTATTCTTTTTTCTTATTTCCTTTTTTCTCTCTCCACTTTTTTACTTTTTATATTTTCCTTTGTCTTAGTTTTTATCTGTGTATTTTTCAACTTTAATAAAAATTATTACACAAAAAAGGCTATAAGCTAATTCATGCATCTTAAAGCCTGAAGTGAAAGCTAATAATATAAACAAAACTAAGCCAGATTGACCTTTTGGCTTAATTTAATAAAAGGTAGCTTCCTATTTTCCTATTAAACTCACGTACGGATAGAAAAAGCACCTCTATTTAAAAAGAATCCCCCAAACTTCAGATAATACATTGAAACAAAAACATTTAGTTTGAAATAAATATTTGCAATAAGTCTTTGTAGCAAGGCTATGGACATAAATATTTGTAAGTAATATTCAGTAGCCTGTAAAATGCCTGGTTTCGCCCTGTGATGTCAAAGTAACATTACAAACATTTAATAAGAAAAAATAAACAGGCTAGGAGTTTAAATTAAACAAACAAATCACCCGTCCCAATAACAAACATGATGGCCTGTTTTAAAGGACTGTTCTAATGTCAGACAAGATTTCTTCAATCTCCACATGAAACATTATTTAGAACAGGGGTAGTCAACCTTGGCTCTTTTATGACTCGTGGACTTCAACTCCCAGAATTCCTGAGCCAGCTGGCTCAGGAATTCTGGGAGTTGAAGTCCACGAGTCATAAAAGAGCCAAGGTTGACTACCCCTGATTTAGAACATGGCAAATATTCACTGAGGAAAACAAAGGAAAATCTTTAATACAATAGGTGCCACATCTGCAGTGAGAGCAAATTTGTTCCTACTGACAAGGTTTTTTTGTTTTATTCTTATACTCTGTAGTAGATTTATCCCCTTTCTGAATGTCAAGGTCTCCAGCATATCTACGTTGTCTTTAATAAAAAACCTACTTAATGGAAAAACTAATTTTCTCCCACTTAATAAACTTCTCTATGTAAATTCAGTGCTTTTGTCTTATTGATTTCAGTACAGACAATCTGTTCTAAAAATCCTGGTTGTAACTATCCTTTCTGAGGATTTTTTTTTTTTTGCACAAAAGAAATGATCTAAATTGAGCTAGTATGTATTAAGCAAAATGAACTTGGTTAAGTACCTTGGAGGGGTGACTAGATAATAATCCCAGAACTAGGCTAAAGGAAAGAAATAATTGTAGAAAAAAAGCTTATATACTTAAATTATTTTCCTTTTAGGATTAACAATTCTCCCATAATTTAGGATTAACAATTCTCCCTTAATGTGAAATAAAGATACAATACATATTGCTAAAGAAATAAACAAGCATATATCTCAGGGCGAATCCCCAAATGGCACTTGGTAGTAATAATTCTTTGGGATAAGGGAAAAAATCAGTGCCAATTTCCTATTATTGCCTTTTTATTAGTGAGCTAGAGCAATTTGAGATAAAACACAGGTTTCTGATTATTTAATTAAGGAAACATTTCACCATCTCACTATTTTAGATTGCATTGTGATAAAGACAGTTAATGATGTTTCAATCTGTTTTTTAAAAGAATATATTTAATGATTTGGGGCTTGCTTTTATGACAAACTGCTTTTATTTCGAATATAGACAAAACTATAAACTATTGCTGGGTTTCTCTTTCAACATGAAAGACCGGGTGGGTGGAGACAAAACGTAAAATTAATAAAATCATTGTTTGAAGAATGACTACTATATCCTACCCAAGATCAGTCAAAGGGTTCTTTGTATCTTTTATAGGATTGCTTATATATATATATACATAAGGCATACTTGCACATTTATGAGTTTTTTTCCCTCAGGGATACCACATAGGAATCCTGCAGTGAGATATGCATGCATCTTTTTTTGCCCCTGAATATCAACATTTTTTAAAAAAAAATAGGAATGCTTTTGCTAGAATTGATGAGACGTCTTTATTTTTATTTTTAGGGCAGCAGAGAAAACCTCCATAGAAAAGGGGAGGGGGAAAGCAAATAAAGTTGTGAATTAAAATTAAACTTCCTTGCATTTATACAAAGCTGAAAATTCTTGGCTTTTGCTCACTTTTGAAGACTGAACTTTCCTTACTTCAATTGCACAATTGCCTGCCTCACTTTGAACTTAGCAGTTTTATCCGGTCAGAGGACAAATTCTGAAAGAAGCGTACTTTATTCCCTTAACTGGAAAATCATTTAAGGGCAGGAATCATTCAAAGCTTTCTGTTGACCACTTCAGACTTTTTTTTTTTAAAGGTTAAAGGAGTTAAGGGAAGTGACAGGTTATGAATGACCTTTTATTGCTCTTTCAAAAAACACATATTAAGACAGAGGACTCTGTGGTACAGTATCCTTTAAAGCTGAAATAAGAAATCAGAAAGAGCGAGATGGAAACAGGTTATAATTGTTTAGCAGGGGAAAAAATTAAGAGAGGTCGTAGAACAGTGGTTCTCAACCTTTTTAATGCCGCGACCCCCAACCGGTCGTAAGTCGAGGACTAAACCGGTCGTAAGTCGAGGACTACCCAACCGGTCGTAAGTCGAGGACTTTCCCTGCCCGGGAGCGCTGCGCATGCGTGGTTCTGCCCCCCGGCCGAGGCGTAGCTGGCAAGCGGCAGAGACGGAGCAGGCCGACCACCAGCTGGCCCAGCTCAAGGGAGGAAAGGCACCCGCCGGAAAAGGAAAAAAAAATGGCGGACAGCCTTGCTTGGTGACCCCCGTGAAATGGTCGATCGACCCCAAATGGGGTCGCGACCCATAGGTTGAGAACCGCTGTCGTAGAAGAACATAAATAGTAGAGAAATAGATTATCTATCTAAAAAGGTTAAATTAATGGCAACTGGAGCAAAGTTTGTTAATCTGAGACGTTTCATTACTCATCCAAGTAATTTCGTCAGTCAAAATTAAAAAAATTAGTACATTACAATTAGTACATTCCAATGACTTTCTGACTCTCTGCCTAATTTTTTTATTTTGACTGATGAAGTTACTTGGATGAGTAACAAAACATCTCAGATTAACAAACTTTGCTCCAGTTGCCATAATTTAACCTTTTGAGATATTTTTGGCCTGGATGATTGAGTCTTCATTGACATAGAGCAGGCATGTCAAACTGTTGGCCGTGGGCTGGATGCGTCACGCTGAAACCACACTCACCCCATTGCCAGCAATGGGGAAAAAGTCACGATACGTCATGTGATGTCGCAAGCTTGACATGCCTGACATAGAGAAACAGATGTCACATGTTTCTGTGGCTCCATGTCACTAGATAGATACATAGCATAATGGTTAAGGTGTTGGAGGACAGCTTGAGGGACACAGGTTTTCCTCAGCTATGAAAAATCATTTTCCCTTAGTTCAACCTTCCCCTCAAGGCTGTTGTAGGATTAGAATTTGGGGATAAAATTAGGATCCTGGGGAAAAAACCTAAATAGACATGTAATCAATAAATATTTCCTATATCCATTGGAATTTTGCATGTTGGAGTCAAGAATATGGTTGACTTTGATTAAGTCCTCTTTGCTAAAAAATGAGACTGAAAAAGAAAGATGCAAGATATGGGCTTTGCATTTCACAAAGCTTTTTGTACTGATAGTAGTAAATTGCTCAGCCTCCTACTTTACTGTCACTACTAGTTTTTTTTTAATTAGCTGTGCTAGAGATGCTCTTAGTCCCAGAATTTCAGCCAAATTTCAGGCGAACTTGATTCCCCATTCTGGTGGTCCTTGACTTACAACCATAATTAGGACCAAAATGTCCATTCTAACAACAAGTCGGTTGTTAAGTGAGCTGCACTCAATTTTACAACCTTTTCTGCCACAGTTGTTAAATGAATCATTGCACTTGTTAAGTGAATCCTGCAGTCATTAAGCAGATCTGGCGTTCCCCACAATGTCAGAAGCCAGTTGGGTCACAAATGGTGATCACGTGACCTCACATGCTGTAACCATTGTAAATACGTGCCAGTTGCCAAATGCCCAAATTTTGATCATGTGACTATAGGGATGCTGCAAGAACTGATCATCAGTCAATGTTTCAGTGCTGTTGTAATTTTGAATGGTTGCTAAATGAATGATTGTAGGTCAAGGATTACCTGTATAGGGATAAAGATCAGAGCAGAATCTATTCTCCAAGATCTACTGCCTCCCTCTGAATATGCAATTGCCAACCTCTTTGTCTCCTAATGAGAAAAACTGTGTGTTAGAAAGCAATGGGTCCTCCAGGAGTTGCCATGCTAGAAAACACTACAGACAATCTGAAAGAAATCAGTTTAACTATCACTCTGGAGAATTCACTAATTTCTTGCGCTACTTGGAGCGTCAGATCTCCCTTGTTATGATGCAGCCATATATTAATCTTAAAAGATAGATTTATAGTTTATGAAGATGTTTATGAGAAGACAAGAAGACAAAATGGGATGCGTTCCCCTCCTTGCCCCAGCTTTTGCCATAATCTAACAGTTCAAAAGCATGCAAATGTGAGTAGATAAATAGGTACCACTTTGGTGGGAAGGTAACAGCACTGTGTGATGCCATACTGCCCACAGGACCATGGAAATATCTTCAGGGACTCCTCTTTACCTCTCTCTCTCTGTACCAGGGGTGTCAAACTGCCGGCCCGCAGGCCAGACGCGTCATCCGGAAGCCGCGCTCATCCCATTGCCGGCAATGGCAAAACCGTCCCGATACGTTGCGCAATGTCATGTGACGTCGCGAGTTTTACATGTCTGCTCTATACCATCCATTTGGTACTATCCAGTACCAAAACTGCATACACTTTGTATATGCATTTTTTTTAAAAAATTAATCAGTCACATTGGATATGGTCTTAGATCAATTGAAAAAAACTCGGCAAATGGCACAGTTTGGTCTAGTGCTCAGGCACCAGGCTAGAAGCCAGGGGACTGTGAACTGTAATTGTGCCTTAAGCAGGAAAGCCGAGTAAGTGATCTTGGACCAGTTACTCTCTATCAGCTCAACTCACTTAACAGGATTGTTTTTTTTTATTATTATTAAAAAATTTATAAAATTTTACAATATAAATCCCCCCTTCCCCTTCCCACCCTTCCACCCCCCCTCCCTCCCCCCTCACTTCCCAGTGCCAATCACAGGGTTAACAATAACATAATCATACTCTAATTAACATTAATCAACTATTAAAATAACATATCTATAACCTCCTTTAACTCTCTTTTAAACAGTACAATTATTAAAAACAA
>NW_015389456.1:38550-51582 GCF_001527695.2 Protobothrops mucrosquamatus | reverse complement strand
CAAAATATTCTAACCTTTATACAACCATAATACTCTAAAATTTACTCAAAAACCAAATGATATTTTTAGTCCCATATTTACACTCAATATAATCTATCCATCTTCTCCAAACCAAAATATATCTTTCTTGCGAGTGATCCTTCACATAAGCAGAAATCTTGGCCATTTCTGCTAAATTCGAGACTTTAAATGACCGTTCCGTTTTCCAATATTGAGCTACTAATAGTCTTGCAGCAGTTATAAAATTCAACATCAATTCCATTTCTTTTGCATCCAAGTCTTCCATAATACCCAACAAAAATATCTGCGGCTTAAACTTTATCTTTTTCTTTAAAATATTTTGAGTATTCCACCATATCTTAATCCAAAATGCTTTAACTTCCCTACATGTCCACCAAATATGAAAATAAGATGCATCTAAATTGCCACATCTCCAACACTTAGGTTGTAAATTAGGGTACATACAAGACAATTTTTGAGGACCCAGCTGCCACCTATAAAACATTTTATAAAAATTTTCCAACAGGATTGTTGTTGTGAGGGAAATAGGAAGAGAAAGGAGTACACATAATCCTCGACTGACAACCATTCATTTAGTGATCGAAGTTACAGCGACACTGGAAAAAATGACTTATGACCATTTTTTTCACACTTATGACTGTTGCAGCATCCCTGTGGTCACGTGATCAAAATTTGGATGCTTGGCAACTGGCTCGTATTTATGACGGTTGCAGTGTCCCAGGCTCATGTGATCACCTTTGGCGACCTTCTGACAAGCATAATCAATGGGGAAGCCAGATTCACTTAATAACCATATTACTAAATTAACAACTGCAGTGATTCACTTAACAAGTGTGGCAGAAAAGGTTGTAAAATGGTGCAAAATTCACTTAACAACTGTCTCGCCTAGCAACAGAAATTTTCGGCTCAGTTTTGGTAGTAAGTCGAGGACGACCTGTATTAGGTATGCTTGCTACCTTGACTTATTTATAAAAATAATAAAGGTGGGAAATAAATAAAAATAAACAAACATACAAAACTGCCCACCCCAATACTATTTTTCTTGTTGAATAAACTAGCATCTGAGGCCCCTTTACAAATATCTGCATGTCAGATATGGCTGTGGAGAAACACTGAAGATACTCCTCAAGTGATGTTAATCAGAGTATATAGGCCTTGTTCATCTTTCACTAAAGGCACTTAAAGAATAAAGCTCCACTCAGGGGAATGGAAGCAAAGAAAATCCTAATCGATTTATTTTGAGTAGATTATCACTACTCAAACACCTCTGTGTTTGGGATTTTACTCAGCCCTTTATGATATATTACATTCACACCTCTCCTTAACTGTAGAGCTAAAATGGACCAGGCTTGCCTGAGGCAAAAAAGAAAACAAAACTGCAGCAAAAGGAATTAAACCCATGCAATGAAAACAAATTGAATTACACAGTTATACAAACAATGCCTGAAGGCTATCATCCTCATGATGCTCGCTAGTGGGGAACACGTTGCCACATGGAAATGACGAGTTTGATTTTTGTGCAAGGTTTTCCAAAGTGCCAAAACTAAGGGAAATTGTGGAAGGGTCTCACCAAAAAATCCTTCCTCAATCAAAAGGCTGAGGATGGCTTGGCCTAAAACTTTTCTTACCCTTCTAATCTAATCCATCTAGACTTCCCACTAGAAGTTATTTAACCTCCACATCTGACTGGCTTTATGGAACCAGTCCATGTTCTTTGGAAACATTTCACTTTTTCAGACAAGAATAAGAATCCATATGGGTTATGAAGTCCATGGTAATTCATGCCATACTAGATTTGCCCGTATTTAAGGTGCCAAAATCTGTCTTTCTTGTGTACCTACAAATTAGTACGTTTACCTCTCAAGAAGGTGTGCTTTTAATGTTATTTACTGAATCATAATTTTTAGAAACAATTTTAAAAATGAATGATTGAATGCCAATCTTTTTATTATGACTTTGTAAGTTATGAAAGTCTCTGTTGGTTTGTATTCTCTCCTCAGTTCATAAAAGGCTATCACTAGAATAAAATTAGGCTGTTTTACAGGTAGAAATCAATACCTTTTATTGCTTAATTTAATTTTTAGGCACCCAATCCTCTTCAGTACTGTATGTTCAGTTAATGTCTGATTTTATTACAATTTTCTGGAACTCAAGAGAACACTTTTCAAAGCAAATCAAAATGACCCCAAAATGCTAGGACTAATGTTCTGCGATTAACTGCATCAAGTGCATAAAAAAATAAGTAATCTTTATTTGATGTTATAGTCCAAAATGATTCATGATTCTTAATTGAAGAAATAAAAGTATCTCTATCTCTAAATTATTTGATAAGAAAGATCAATATAAATAAAATCTGTGATTGCTCTCTGCCGCCACCACTATAACCTGGCAGGGATCAAAGATTTTTTTCACATAGGAGAGATTCATTTCCAAACTAACAATGTTTAGATACAGCAAAAAAGAGAAAACTATACATGAACCTTCCTGCCATTTTTTTTTACAATTCACCATGCAAACACTTATATTTTAGAAATCTACAAGCACAAATACAATAAATGAGCAGAGTTAAATTTTGCTGATACACCTCCCACTGTGCTCCTGCTTCATGGCACTGTAACTTTTTAAATAAACATTAGCATTTATAGCCATGTAAATAAGTGATAGCTATGCTGGAATTTATTTATTTATTTTATTTATTTGATTTATTTATTTGATTGATTGATTTATATGACTGGGCATTTTCTGCAGAGGTAGTCCTGTATGTCACTCAAACCCTTTGCCAGACATTGAATTTAAATACTCTTGCATTTTAGATGACTATCTATAGTGCTTTAAGAGTTATCCAAATCCTGGTGTTAAGCAGTTTTACAGGAAGATCTCTTTATCACTCTCCCTCTCTGTCTTTTCCCCCTCTCTCTCATCTATCTGTCTGTCTGTCTGTCCCTCCATCCCTCCCTCATTATATCTCTATCCAACTTTAATCTATCATTTATCATCTCTCTCTCTATATATATATATATCATCTGTCATCTAACCTCTTTGTATTTCCATCTTTCTTCCATTGACCTCACATACACACCACACACATACACACACACACACACACACACACACACACACAGAGAGAGAGAGAGAGAGAGAGAGAGAGAGAGAGAGAGAGAGAGAGAGAGAGATTATGCCACACCCAATGTAAATTCTCCTATATAGACACATACCAATAAAACATTTGTATCTCTGTTTCAGAGAGCTTAAGGGAAAGTGGACTGTTTTGATAAAAACATTGAGGTTTTTTCTGAACCTTTATCTAATGTTTGTTTTTATTTGCAATATAAATATAAAGCAACTTTTTTTTTTGCTTTTTATGCTCACTTTAATCAGGCTTGCCTCCCAATACTGATATTCTCCTCCCCAATGAAACAATGGCTACAGTTGCATGATACAAATTAGCTGACCACATTTTAGCTTAGTGTGTTATACATTCCCAGTCCAGGTTTGTCGTGCAAACACCAAAACTGTGTTGAGTAAGCCATAGTTAGCAAAATGTACAATTGGATAGAGTGTGATCTCTCCTTCTCCATTGATTTCTCTGCATGGTAGTGGCTTCCCGTATCATTTGATTTATCAGTTTCATGTTAAGTAGATCCTACAGCTGCCTCACCGTTAAAAAGCTGAACTAAAAAAAAATAATGTTGTAAAAAGATAGATGAAAAGCTGTTATTCAGGTTTCATGTTTTACTCAGCTTGATGTAAGAAAAACATGAGGCTATCTAATTGTTCAATGATACATTCTGCCTCCTTACAAATTATTACTCACATCTCAATTATGATTTGGCAGTTTAACTGTGAAAGGTCCAGTACCAAATATTATTACTATTTTTGACATGGTTCAGACTTCCAGAAAACCACCAGACCAGCACAGTCTAAAGCAGTGGTTCTCAACCTGTGGGTCGGGACCCCATTTGGGGTCGATCGACCATTTCATGGGGGTTGCCAAGCAAGGCTGTCCGCCATTTTTTTCCCCTTTTCCGGCGGATGCCTTACCTCCCTTGGGCTGGGCCAGCTGGTGGTCGGCCTGCTCCGTCTCTGCCGCTTGCCAGCTACGCCTCGGCCGGCGCAGGGGGCAGAACCACGCATGCACGGCGCTCCCGGGCAGGGAAAGTCCTCGACCTACGACCGGTTGGGTAGTCCTCGACTTACGACCGGTTTAGTCCTCAACGTACGACCGGTTTAGTCCTCGACTTACGACCAGTTGGGGGTCGCAGCATTAAAAAGGTTGAGAACCACTGGTCTAGAGGAGGAATCCAAGTGCCTGGAATCTTCCAGGAAAATTCTGTTCTCAGAATGATAAGATTGAGTATAGCTCAGGGATCACCAACCCCCAGTCCGTGGACTGGCACTGGGCCACGGCATGCCAGAAACCGGTCCGCACAAACAAGCAAAGCCCCATCCACGGGATCCAGGCAGTACATGAAACCACATCCCCTCTGGTACGCAGAAAAACCTCTCTCCATGGAACCAGTCCCTGGTGCTCAAAAGGTTGGGGACCTCTTGTATAGCTAGTTTGGAATAGCCTACAACAGGTGGCAACACCTAATCAACATTAATGCCAAAACCTAGTGTCAGCATTCCAGCACAAATTCAGTTGTAACTGCCCAAAAATCTTGAAACGGCAATGCTGCCTGATAAGTTCCTTCAATACATAGAAATTATTCTAAGCAATTGACTGACACTGCTTATCTTCCTTGTAGTCTAAATCTAAGGTCTTTTTTTCTCACACATTTTGTGGCTTAATAGATATCTTGCCTTGTGTTTCTCAGTTTAAAAGCGAGATGGGTGTTTGGTGTTGACTTGCCTTGTTTTGTTTTGCCTTGCCTTGTCTTGAGAAGCTGTAGCTCCTGGATCTGTCCCAAAGATGCTTTTCCAAAAGGCAACTGGATTTTCTTGTTTTTTTTCCTTTTCCTTTCCTTGAAAACATTTCACTTCTCATCCAAGTCCAGCTGCCTTTTGAAAAAGCATCTTTGCGGCAACCATGGCCTGGATGATTGAGAATTTCCATAGACTCCTGGACCTGTGTTTCTCAACTTTGCTTCTTGAAGATGTGTGGACTTCCGCTCTCACAATTCTCCAACCAGCAGAGAGAATTTTGAGAGTGGAAGTTGACACAGTTTGAAGTAGCCAAGGTTGAGAATCACTAACTTAGACATTCTCCTATACCTGCAGGATAACAAACTGCCAGAAAAATCATAGGACAATAGATTACACTGAGAAATTGAATAAAAACCACACAAAAAGATAATGGCAAACCACTTCTATCCTGTTGTTAAGAAAATGTCATGGCTGTGTCCATGCAGTGACCATAACTCAAGCTCATCTTGTGTCTGACTTTCAAAGTATTGACTTCTGAGTAAACATACATTCTGGATGCTCCTTAGAGGGTCTACCCTACAGTTTCAAGCTCACCATGGGAAGGTCATTGCAGAGAATAATATTTTTACTTTGCGAACCTAGATAGAAGAATGCAGGCTAGCTGACTGTAGCTCTATCTCCTCCCAGCTATCTCTTTTTGAAAAGGGAGCGCTATTTCCTTAGTGTACATAATGGATTCAGAATCAATTGCGTGTAATTCCTTTTCTTTAGCTACTGACAGATGCTGGCCACATCATTTTGCATCATTTCATATTAGCAGAGCAGTCTGTTAGATGGGAGGATTTTTATGGAAATCGCAGTAAAAACAGCCTGTAATTTAGTAGGCCAGCATAATGTTTGCTTAAGGTTATATATCTGCTTTCATTTTTAATGCTTAAGTCTGTGTGACACAGGAAGTCCTTTCCTTCTCTGTAACTTCTACTGGCTGAAACTTGATAGTCAGAAAAAACAACTTAGTTCATCACAAAATGCAGTGCTTCTATGAACTTGGGCTGAGTTCTCACTTTATCCCCACTGAACTGACAGCTGAGGACCCAGAAATACATTACTCTGTAGCTTTGGTACTTGACCCAGATAAGTAATGAGGATGGCATAGGCAAATATTCAATAAAGGAAAATCTTTGGACTTGTCAGGGTCCAAGCATGGTCAGTCCTGGTTGGTAGGGCTGAGCAAAGCTCTGGGGCTGAAAGGCAATATCTGATTTTGGTTGCATGTCAATCACCTGCTGGGATACTCCAATTCCTGAAAAAGAAGCATATAATTTATGGTGTATCGGAGCAATACTACACGTGCACCCGTGCGTGCTCCATCACATTTCCCTTTCCATTCCATATCTTTGCACAACAAAATTGGTTTTAGTATTTGGATGGGAGATTTCTAGGAAATTCCAGGGCTGTAGACTAGATTGGGAAGTCAAAAAAATGCTTAAAGAAAGGAATAGCAAACCACTTGCATGTTATTCTCAAGAAACCATAGGGATGCCTCTAGAATCTAGATAGTTTCCAAGAGTCCAGTTGGATTCCAAGAAGCCTTTCCCCCCACTTTTAGGGGGGGGGGGGAAATCCTATTTGGAAAAAGGCAGCCGCACATTGAACTCAGAAGAATGACAACAAACAACTCAGAAATCCCTCTGCCTACTGATCAACATTCTCGCAACTAATTAATTTTGCCTAGTGGGCTTTTTGTTCTGCATTGTTTATCTCAGCAAACATTCATTACATCAGGAGAATGAAAAGGATGGACATTTTTGCTTTGAGGTACTTTTTTTAAATTAAACAATGCAAGTCCAGAAGATAGGAGTGTATTGATAGCACTTTTTCAGAAAATGTAACTTAAAGATTGGCACTACTGGCACTACTAAAAAACCACAGCATTGAATAAAACCTATAATGTTATTTCAAGGCTTTGAAATATTTCATATAATGCCCTAGTTTGCATGTAGGTGTCAAGTGCCAGGAAAATCAGGAGATTCAGGCAGGTCAAATGAATGTAAAGATTTATTCACACTTTCTACAAGAAACAGAGCTACTAACAGTGAAGGGAAATGAATGGGAATTAAGAAAGCTTTCAAGGTCAGCTGGACTTTGATTTCTTGTGGGTGTGCAGAGATTCATGACTTATGATGCATTTGACTCCTCCCTCGGGCTGAGCCTGGTCATCTCCTACAACAGTGATGGTGAACCTTTTAGAGACCGAGTGCCCAAACTGCAACCCAAAACCCACTTACTTATCGCCGGGTGCCAGGTGGGCTTGGCCCACTGGGTGGGCATGGCTGTGGTGGTCATGGCAGACTTGGTGGGTGTGGCCAAGGTGGGCGTGGTCACCTCGATGTTGCTCGTGGGGAGGGATGCCTGTGGGGGCCGGGCAGGGTTGGGGGAGATCCAGGGGGTCTCTGGCAGGTGGGGTGGTGGGCAGGAGGCTCGTCCTGAGGAGTGAGGCGAGGCAAGGCGAGGCAGGGCGGGGGTGCCATTGTCGCAGGGCAAGGCTAGGCAGGGGCTGGGGCGGCTGCTGCCTGACACCATCAGCCCCTGCACACAGAGGCCAGCGAGCACAGGGGGGCCGACAGTGTCCGTCAGCAGCCACAGCCTGCCGGCCCCTTGACCGGCACACTCTGGGGCTCCACAGCCCACCACCAGCAGTGGGATTAGACACACAAGGAATTTATCTCCGGTGCAGAAGCTCTCAGTGTACATACAAAACAATATAATAATAATAATAATAATAATAATAATAATAATAATAATAATAATAATAATAATAATAATAATAATACATAAAATAAAAATAATGATAGTAATGATACCAGTAAGAGAAGGTAGTAGAAAAGATGAGAAGAAATACATGCATTGACTGCTGTTAAGTGTGTAAACCAGTGCTTTCTAAAGAGAAAATCTGAAGCATTTTTGACTGCAGGGCCATTTGATTTCTCCCACAGCTATTACCGTATTTTGTGTTCCCTACAAGATATTTTCCCTCAGTCTTCCGGCCCTCCCCAGTTCATCTGTCTTTTGTTATGTTCTAAATTCTTAGAAGCAGTCTCATCTGGAACAGGCAGCTACAAATACAATTCAGGGCATTTCTTTTGTAAATTAAATGCTCTTTCCTTGACACCTGCCTTAGATGTGCTTTCTTCCTCACAGCTGATTTGATTAAATGAGGATTTTTAAGGAGTCGGGGAAAATAATTACTATGTTAGAAACCAGCTAAGCAGAAGAAATGCACTCATACATAGTCTGAGATTGCAATATTTTGTCAACGAAAGGCGTGTAGGTGAGCTTTCATAAATCAAACACTACCTCAAAAAAAATGTTAATGGGAAATCATGACAATAAACAGGCACTGAATAAAAAGGCATGAAAATGCAATGGGCACGGAATAAGGACTGCGTGGAAACCAGCCCTGCCTCCTTGACATTGGACGAACTAATGAAGGATCACTTTGCAAGTGTTCCCTATTCATATTGCTTATGGAAAAGATGCTCTCCATCAAGTTCTTGTCTGTGCTTGCCTTCAGTAATGATTACCTGTCCGTCTCTGGCATTGCAGGCAAAAAATAATGTGTAAAACTGCAGTTGACATAAGAGGAAAATTTTGCATGGAAAACCAGGTAATTCTAAGGGCAGAAAGTCATCTCAAAGAGGAGTCTGAAGATCAATAGTGAGAAATTCCACTTCAAGATAATGCTCAATCTTTCTTGATGGGATTTCTTTCTAGTTGAAAGCAGTGCAATTCTACCCAAAATGTAATAGTCTATTTTCTACAGCAAATGGTCCTCTGGTTGTATTACAGTTATTATCTATGCCTAATATGTTTGCTATAGCTCAATATTTTCAAATAACACTGGGTTATTTTCTTAATGTGTTATTATGCTTCTTGCTCCTGTCTCACAATAGGCTTTCCCCCCCCCCGCCCCTCTTTAACAGAACTGGCGACCAATTAATCAGCAGGTGGCAGAACTTAGCTACTCTTTTTTAAGCTTAGTAGCTAAGCAAAGTTGCACCTGCATGATTAGTTCTTGGCTAGCAGATTACCACGAATACCTATGGTTATAGACCAGAGTATTAACTAAAACATTCAAATCAAGCATTCAAATTAAAACCAGATAAAGAGATTTCTGGAAGAAACACATGAATTTATATGTGTGACACAAAAAAGATGTGGAACTTAGCTATAATCTTTCCTTTCTGGCACGGGCATTATGCAGCAGCTCTTGGGAGGACTTATAATTAAGAGCAATTGAAATATGCTGGAAAAGAACTCTGCTATGATCACATAGGGCAGGGGTCTTCAAACCTGGCCCTTTTATGACTTGTGGACTTCAACTCCCAGAATTCCTCCGAAAATAAGACCCGGTCTTATTTTATTTTTATTTTTTTTGCTTCCAAAAGAGGCACCAGGTCTTATTTGGGGGGGGGGGTCTTTTCCACTCACCTCTGGCAACAACAGCCCTGCCCAGCTGGCCCACTTCTTCTGCAGCTGAAGGAGCAGCTTCATTCTGCAGCTGAGAATGGAGCGCCAGCCTGCATTTTGCAGTCAGAAGCCTTTCTTGTAGGCCTCTGCAGCCGAGAACTGAGCTACGGATTGAATCCATAGCTTGGTTCTTGGCTGCAGAGGCTTTCCGGAAAGCCTCTGACTGCGAAATGCAGGCCAGGGACGCTGCAGAAGAAGTGGTCTGGCAAGAAGAGGCAGGCTGCAACAGTAAATAGGCATGGGGTGTGTGGGGCAGCTCCACCCCCCCTCATCCTAGCTTGATTTTTAGGCATGTGCCTCACCCCAAAACTACAGCTTTATATCTCCTTGGGCAGTGGTGATGAACCTATAGCACGCGTGCCAGAGGTGGCACTCGGAGCCCTCTCTGTGGGCACACGTGCCCCAGCCTCGCCTCCCCCGACCCCCTCCTCACCAGCAGCCCCCCTGGAGGAGAGTCGCCCCTGAGGGTGGCCCACACGGAGCAGCGCAGCCAAGGACATGGCAGCCAGGCAGCGTAGACAAGACTCTGCCCTCATGCCCCATCCCACACAGTTAATGCTGCAGGGCACGGGCAGAGGGCGTGGCCGCCATGGCGCCAGTGGGCTGCCTGGGCGATCTGCGGTGGGCCCTGGAGGCGGTGAGTGGCCCTGCGAGCAGGTGGGGTGGGGGATGGGGTGGGAGCGGAGCCCAAGCAAGGTATAAAAACCCACCCACTCTCAACTCCATTTTGTCAGCTGTCCCAGAGCCACCTGCTGTTGCTGGTTCTGCTCATCAATACACAGAAACCTTCTTTCAAAAGCAGCCTCTATTTTATTCTCAGCTTGGAACTGGACCTGATTATTCTTTCAACAATATCATTAAGACATATTTCATGAGGCAAAATGAATATAGTTCCTTCCCTTCTCTCATTTTTTAATCTGAAAAAAAAGTGTTTAATCCAGTTAGGAAAAGGTTCACAAGATCCTTACTTCCTCATTTTAATAAGAAAGTTCATGCTTTTTGATATTAAGGTTTGATAAATAGGTAAACATTAAAAGTTGCTACAGTTACGGAGTTTAATATACTTTAAAAACAAGTACAGTTGTTTGTTCAAATAATTGTTATTTTTTTCACTGTTACAAGCCAAACATATGTTTTTGAGCCACCAAGTTACAATAATAGTATATTTCTCTAGTGTATTATAAATCTTAGATAATGTTTTAAAAGGTTTGTCAATTTTGTTATGCTGGAAGTGTGATGATTTGGGGAATACTTGACATATAATATAGGTCTGTACAATTATTGTTCATTTCGGTTAGATAACCATAAGTTTGTCAATGCAGATTTGGGAAGAAGAATAGGGTTAAAGATGTAACATGATTTACTTATGTATAATGCAAAAACTGCCTCATAGTAATTTTTGTGGTTAAGGTTTAATGCTAGACAGACTTGACTTTGTAGGGCTAAAAATCTGTTCTTCCACTTCCTTTTCTTTTTCTTTCCTTTTAGTTTTTGTTTTTATTCTTTTTCTTTTATATGTTAAAGCAAATAAACAAACTTTTAAAAATTTCAAAAGCAACTAAACTCCATTACAGTTCTGGGGAAATTAATCAGTGCCTATTAAACAGGCATATTAAGCTATCAAAAATACAGAAATACAGAAATCATATCCTCTTTTTGGTACAGTATAGTTAATCGAATAGGCATTTTTTCAGTTTCTATTGATTGTTAAAAGTAACAGCTCCTATAGCACCTGGTATTAACTTAAAATGAAATCTGACATTACTTGTTAGAAAAGGCTGTTTGACCAAGAGCCATTACAATAGCAACAAGATAAAAATTTCAAAAATAGATCACATTTTGTGAAATATTGGCAAGGGACTGCAAATTTAGCAGGGAGCTATTTATAAGAACAGCAGTCCTACATTCATTCAGAACTATTAAAATATGGAACAAATAACTCAGAATCTCTTTTTTTCTTGTTTTCAAGTTCAAAAAGGCATTTCTATTCAATGATTTTGCCAATTTGTTGGAATATATGCATTTTAAAATTTAGGCTTTCATTTTGAAAGTAATAGGCGGTGATGTCAATCCAGCTTGTGTGATGCCTGTATGTTTGTACTGAATGCAGTATTTGAGCTGCTGCTGAATATCAACATAAATGCAGACGTATATTTTTAAACATACCAAATAAATATCTCTGTGTCTAAAATCGACAGGGCACTGCCAATGTAAATACTGAACTTTGCCACCACACACTACAGTATAAATTAGTAACTGACGTTTCTTTGAAAGATGATTATGCGCTATTTGGAAACATAAATATATTACTCATTTGCATTTAGATGTGTTTTCTGCCTTAAAACCGTTTCTTAAGTGTGACATGATACAATTGTGAAACAAAGGATGGAATTTTGATGCAAATCACCAGGCAACCAAGGAATCAGATTAAACTTTGATGCAATTAATCATCCAAGATATGTTCATTGTGTATATGCATAAATAAAACAAACAGAATAACTTATATTACCAGATGTTTTTATAGAGGTGAATCCTGGATACAAAGAAGTTAGTTTATACTTCGTCATAAGAGCTCGGTCTGTTACTGTGATTCTGAATATGAAATGATTTGTCCTTGAGCTGACTTAGAATTGTCTGGGTGGAATTCAAACTATCATCTGTTTTTAATTCCATAGCCTATTTTTCTCTTCCAAAAGTCAGAATTCTTGACTTATTTTTATCATTTACTAATTGCAACTTTGAATTATTTTACAATTCATATTATTATTCTTCCTGAGCCTTTAATCACATCCCAGATAGGAAATTGAGGCTACATTCACTCAGTGCTCTAAAAGAAAAATGTTTTCAGGTGATTTTGGTTTAGTATAATGTGCAAATCCATACACATCTATAAAGATGTGTAACATATTAACAAAGCCCCTAGTGATTAGCTGCAATGTGTTTTTATGAGGGCTTATAAGAAAGGTAGTCTTTTCCCACTGTGACTCTTATTGATTCAGGTGCTGTAGGAACTAAACTAAATCTTGTCTTCTGTAATCCCAAAGCACAAATATCTCATTGACATATCTTACCTATGCATTTGGGATTCTCTGCAGCTGTCATTAGAGCACTTGTGTTGAGTTCACCTGTAAGCAATTTGCATTGTATCAATAATAATGGTGATCTTATAGCTTTGTCATCTATTTTTTTCTAGATTCTGCCATCATATTGGAGAAAAAAATGTTATGCAACTGAAAATCTCTGGAGGGCCCGGGACAGGGGTTATTCCTCTGTCCTAGTTCTTTTGGACCTCTCAGCGGCTTTTGATACCGTGGACCACGGTATCATGCTGCGGCGTCTGGGGGAGTTGGGAGTGGGAGGCACTGTTATGCGGTGGTTCTCCTCCTTCCACACCGACCGTACGCAGTCTGTATTGACAGGGGGACAGAGGTCGACCCCAAGGCCCCTAACTTGTGGGGTGCCACAAGGGTCGGTCCTCTCTCCCCTCTTGTTCAATATTTATGTGAAGCCACTGGGGGAGATCATTCGTGGCTTTGGGGTGGACTTCCATCAGTACGCTGATGATACTCAGCTGTACATTTCCACCCCAGGCCACCCCAATGATGCCCTTGACGT
>NW_015389456.1:29994-38381 GCF_001527695.2 Protobothrops mucrosquamatus | reverse complement strand
TTCCATCAGTACGCTGATGATACTCAGCTGTACATTTCCACCCCAGGCCACCCCAATGATGCCCTTGACGTGATGGCCCGATGTCTGGAGGCCGTAAGGGTCTGGATGGGGAGGAACAGACTCAGGCTCAACCCTTCCAAGACCGAGTGGCTGTGGCTGCCGGCGCCTCGGCATAGTCAGCTGACTCCGTCGCTGACTACAGGGGGCGAAACTTTGGCTCCCTCGGAGAGGGTACGCAATCTGGGTGTCCTCCTGGACCCACGGCTGACACTGGAAGACCAGTTGGCGGCCGTGGCCAGGGGGGCGTTTTATCAGGTACGCCTGATCTACCAGTTGCGGCCTTTTCTGGACCAGGACGCCTTGCGCACAGTCACCCATGCTCTTGTCACCTCCCGCCTGGACTACTGCAATGCTCTCTACATGGGGCTCCCCTTGAGGAGCACTCGGAGGCTCCAGTTAGTCCAGAATGCAGCCGCGCGGGTGGTGTTGGGAGGGACTCGTCGCTCCCATGTAACGCCGTTACTGCGCGAGCTGCACTGGCTGCCGGTGGCTTTCCGGGTGCGCTTCAAGGTGTTGATTATCATCTTCAAACCGCTCCATGGCATCGGACCTGGATATCTCCGAGACCGCCTTCTGCCTCAGATTACCTCCCATTGGCCGGTACGCTCCCACAGAGTGGGTCTCCTCAGGGTGCCGTCAGCCAGACAGTGCCGGCTGGCGACCCCCAGGGGGAGGGCCTTCTCGGTGGGAGCTCCCACCCTATGGAACGAACTACCCCCAGAGATCAGGGTGATCCCGGATCTCCCTTCCTTTCGCCGCGCCCTCAAGACATGGCTATTTAAGCTGGCAGGACTGGCCTAAGGGGTATTTTTAGTTGGGTTTTAAAACAATTTTTAAAATAACAAAGGCCAAATTAATATTTCCTTTTAATTACGTTTTAATGGTAGTATTTTTGTACTTTTGTATTTGTTTTTATTAGGCTGTTAGCCGCCCTGAGTCCGCAAGGAGAAGGGCGGGGTAAAAATATAATAAATAAAAAAATAATAAATAAAAAAATGGCCAATGAAGCACAAAATTTCAGAGAATTCATGAAGAATATACAGCCGATAAAAAGTTGTGAATATGGAACAGATCATTATTTAGCAGCTTTTGAACATGGAGTTGAAGGAAGGTTGGTGAGTATGATAAAGGTGGAAGTGAACCATACAAAAGAATAAAGGTTAGGTTGTATGATGCCTCATGCTTATTTAGTGTGTTTATAGATAAGTATTTCAGGAATGCTTGTGGTGATGGTAGAAATGGGGTCATAAGAAAACCAAAATTATTTTTAGTGAATGTCAAATAGAGTGCATGGTAAGACATGGACTAGTCCAGGGGTAGGCAACCTTGGCTCTTTTATGACTCGTGGACCTCAACTCCCAGAATTCCTGAGCCAGCTTGGCTCAGCTTGGAACCTCTCCCTTTCCTCTCAGCATGGCTGGCTCAGGAATTCTGGGAGTTGAAGTCCACAAGTCATAAAAGAGCCAAGGTTGCCTACCCCTGGACTAGGAGCACATTTCCTGAATTTGACTGGGAAAATGGGAGTTTTGCAAATATATGCAAATATCGACTTACAAGCACAAATGAGCCCAACATTTCTGTCGCTAAGTGAGATGTTTGTTAAGTGAATTTTGCCCCATTTTACGACCTTTCTTACCACAGTTGTTAAATGAATCACTGCAGTTGTTAAGTTAGTAACCCAATTGTAAGGTGAATCTAGCTTCCCCACTGACTTTGCTTGTCAGAAGGCTGAATATGAGTCAGTTGCCAAGCATCTGAATTTTGGCGCTTGGCAATGCTGCAACAGTTGTGTGAAAAATGGTCATAAGTCGCTTCTTTTAGTGCCATTGTAACTTCGAACGGTTCACTAAACAAACTGTTGTAAGTTGAGAACTACCTGTACTGAAAACCTTAAGCAAGCAGATGAATTTATGTACCTCGGCAAAAAATTTTTTAAAGATGGGCAAACAGATGGAAAAATTGTGAGATGCATAAATTCTGTTAAAAGGTTAACAGACAATATGTGGTTTACTGCAAGAAACGCAAGTTTGTCAAAATAAAGAAAAATAGCTGCCTCTCAGAATGCCTTTTCACCCGCTTCATTATATTGGCAAAGACTTTGCTTTCCTGAAGTATAAACTAAATTGGAGAATGCACTGGAGAAGTAGTAGAGATAAACCCTAATGGGGACAAATTTCAACCAGATCATAATAAAGATATTTCAAAGGACCCCACACACAAAAAAAAAACCAAAGCTGTGCTTTTTATGTATTTTCTTGCTGTGCAAGCAGGACACCGAAGGAAAGATAATGGATGCTTTAGAATTATGCAAGCAGAAACCCAGATACTTTGGACACCTGATGGGAAGGGATGATGAACTCAAAAAATGAATATATTTGGCAAGATAAAGGGAAATAGAAGCTATCTTCACAAGGCAACTGACAGCATCAAAGAGATTACTGGAATATCCTGGGAAGAAATGATTTATTGCTAAAGATGAGGGTGGGCTTTAATCCATCAGTCACCACAGAGCCTGACTCAGTAGCAGGTAATAAATAACTATTAAGTATTTTATTTCTGTTGAAAATCTCCAACCTCCCATACATCTAAACAAATTAAAAACCTATTATATGGGATTTAAAACATTTATAATTTATCTATACACTTGGTTTGAAATACGGCACATTATCAGGGTATTAGAGCATCTAAATAGAATAATCTGAAGTGCAGCCAAGTCACACTAAATTACTAGCTTTGTAACGCCACTGAGATAAAAGCGGTAAATAGCTTCTAGTAACAACGCTGGGAGAAACTGAAAATGACATACTGTATATAGGGAGAATGCTTTCTGAAAATGATTTCTTACGGACTTTGATTTCTTTTCAACTGGTATTCTATATCTTCTCTCCTTTTAAAGCAAAAGCAAACATTTGCCCAAATTACTAGGAAAATATAGTACAATACAAACTCGTAGCATTATCCAGTCTTATCTTCTTCCTGAAGCAGAACATTAGGTTTCTTGTGTTTCTAAATACAATTTCCAAGCACAAATAGAAATATGTGTAAGATGTTCCCTATGTACAGGTCTTCATCAAGATGTAGAAGGTCCTTCTTTACAAAAAATATGTCTTCTTTCCTTTCTTCAAATTAACTACTACATATTTCCCCCCATCTCATTTAATTTGATCAACTGCCTGGACCAGAGCTATGCTGGCTTTTGGTGATATCTCACCCTAAATATCACCTGTTTAAGCCTCCTATCCTACTTGTTCTTTGTTTGTCCTGTTAAATGGCTTCACTCTTTACAGTACGGCCTATAGAATCTGAAATTGTTTCTGAGGTTGCATTCGTACATCTATCTCTTATTTTCTTTAAATCCCACCTTCAGGACTCAATTTCTCCATGGTCTTCAACACAAAGCTTATCAAAACTATGCCACCCTGAAATTAAACTTAAAGAAATGAAGCCAAAAAGTAAAACAGACATAATGCAAGTAATCAAAAATACTTGCTTACATCTAAACAAGTGTACTTAACCCATTACTTTGATTCTGGAGACAAAGAAGGTTCCAATGCAGAATGTATTCTTGGCAACATCTTAATACAGGTTTAATACTGAAAGCTTTTTTCTGAGGTGCAAAGTAAAAGCAACATTTGGGGCTGCGAGAGGAATGCGTATATGTTTCATTATTAAACAAATGTAGAATTGCTGGAAGGCAGGCAGCCTATAAGTGGTATAAATAATAAATTAATACATTTGAGACTGTTAAGTCCTTAGGGGGCTCTCTTTAGAACCTTTTTGTAAAGCACATTCACATTCAAGTGACCACAAAAATAATATATACTACAAACATACTACATACAAATAACCAGGGCTTTTTTTCCTCATAGAACGCCCAGAACAGAGTTCCGGCACCTTTTTTGGATGGAACCTTGTAGGGTAGGCAAGGTGGGTTGTATGACGTGTGTGAGTTCCGGCATCTTTTTTTTTTTTTTTTTTTTTTAGAAAAAAAGCACAGCAAATAACTATTAGGTTAGATCCTGAATTATAGTTAAAGTAGAAATTGAGTCATGTTGATTTCAACAGGACTGCTCTAAAATGATTTGTCTAGCGACTCTGACCTAAAAATACCTATAGATTTTCCACAGATCTGCAATATTCCTACATAATTCTATAAAAATACTTTAAAAGTTAGGCACTGCCTCTTAAAAATACTTTTTACTGATTCAAATGAATATGAGTATTCTGAACTTCAAATATTGAATCAAACTCACCAGTGCACAGTAGTCTCGATAACATGCTGTTTGTTTGGACTCTGATAAATTTGCCATCTTAAAAAAGGTAATTTCAGTGAAAATAATTGCTGAGACCAATGTCAGCACAGCAGGTTACCAGCAACTCAGTAGTTAACCAGAAAGCCTGTGATCCATTGGGTCATTGTTTCAGAGATATTTCCTTACCTAAACAGAGAAACAGAATGACCATAGATGGGCAAAATAAACTAGTGGGAAAGGAGGTACTTCTGACTTCCTGCTGGCTTCCCCATTGAGTTTCCTTGTGAGAAGCTGGTAGGGAACATCCTCCCCCTCCTGGGCTGACTCACAGAACTAATCACTACTTTGCTGGGGGGGGGGGAAACAAAAAGAGCTACGGACCATGAGGAAAACTGCATTTCCACTCCTCATCCCAGCATCTTCCCAAGGGCCCTCTCCTTCCAGGAAGGACGAAAGCTCATTCATCAACTGCTGGCTCCCTCTAGCCAGACCTATCATGCCAGCAGGCATCTGAGTAGATCCCTCATCTTTCTTTCAGAGCCCACTGTTGTTAAGTTGTTTCAAATTTCAGCTTTGGTTCTAAAGCAACCAATTGCACTTATCCATCAGACCTTACCACCAGCCACTTGGGGCAACAGTGATAACAGCAATGACTTCTGTCTTCCTGCAGGCTTCCCCACTGACTTTACTTGTGAGAAGCTGGTAGGAATCATTGGAAATCACTCCTCCTCTTTCTTGACTAACCCACAGAACTGCCTGTCACTTTGCTGTGGGGAAGGGAAACAAAGAAAGTTGCATCCCTGTTTTCCAACCTGGTGTGTCCCCAAGGCCCTCTCCCTCCAAGAAGGAAGAAGATCTTCACATCAACTGCTAGCACCCTCAGCCAGCTCCATTTTGCCACCAGGCTTCCAAGTCATCCATTCATCCTTCCCTTGCTGCCCACCACCATTAAAGAGTTTTCAGATTTCAGTCTCAGTTCCAAAGCAGCCAATTGCTGCTCACCTGTCAGGACTTGGCCCAGACAATTGCCTGTGGGGACCAGAGGAGGCAAGAAAAGAGGCAGGGATAAACCCCTCCCATCTTTCCTTGTACCAAATAACCTACAGACTTCTGGGAAGTCCACAACCTAAGATTTCTGGGAAGGCTTGATGGTGCTGACATGGCTACACCTCAGTCAAGTTTCAATCTCATTGGACTAATCGGTCCCAGATTTTGTTTTGTTTTAAGTTGGCCCATTTGAAGTTGAACTTGTTGAGAGTATCTTGATTTCTAGTGGTTAAAAAAAGGAAGCCAACAAACAAATACCATAAATTTTGAAATAGAAAACATTTAAGACAATAGCGAAGGCTCCAAGATTGCAGCATAAAATTATCCAGGAAATCACTAACAGACCAATTAAAGAACCATCTAGGGATGTACAGGTCATTTTAGTTTTGTCTAAAATCAGTATTTATGACTGCATATTTAGAAAAAAAACATTCAGTAAAAATGGAATTCATGAAAAGTAATAAGGTGCTCACCAACAGGAACACCAATATTTGTCTCATGTTTGCCAAAAAGCTGGCCTTTTAAAGTTCTGGAGGTCTGTTCAGTGGAGACCTAAGAAGTAGAAATTTTGGTATACATGGGCAGCATTATTATGTTTCACAGAAATCTAATGCCATATTTATAACATCAGCTGTCAATTGTGGAGATGGAATCATGGTTTGGGAAGGACCTGATCAATTTATATCAGATATCACTAAAAGAGATGTCTCAAGCAATTAATGTTCATCAGTTGAAACTGAAGCACAGATACAAGGCGCAAGAAAGAAATATCAAGAAAGATATAGGTTGGGTACTCCATTTGGCCTAAAGGTCTTTGTGGATGTTGTTAACATTTTTCTACACTTGTCACATAATGCCAACTAAACATTTGAGTTATTGGCAGCAAGAAGGCAGGTGATACAAGGGTTCAGAATAGAGAGAAGATCAAAAACTGGATGAAGCAGCTGCTATCTCTTCAGGAATTAATTTGACAATGGATGTCATGAATCAGCTATAAATATTTCTAACTAACGATTAGCCATTTAATAAAGAGAAAGATTTTTAGGGGGAACTTAATAAAAGAAAATATACATAAATGTCTTCAGGAGACTCGTATTCAAAATAACAGCATAAATGTGTAGATATCAAGCTGTGCAAAGTTCAGGAACCACCTGAATTTCTTGAACTATATTTATTGTTAATAAATGAAAGATTCATTCTGTTAATGAAACAGAATCTTGAAAGCCTGTCAAAGCAGTTTTCCAGTTCATCTTTATACCTAGCATCATTAAGGCGGAGTTTCTTCCTCATTCCATTCTCTCCTGGTCTAAATAATCTTTTCTATAATAATCTGACATCCTTCTTAAGGGTCTTGCTCCTTCCTCTGTATTTCTCTGCAGTTACACTATAAGACTTTTCAAGAAATTTTGATTAAACTATTAACTCTAGTAATGAATAAGATTCAACAATATCAAGTACTTCTTTCTACATGGTAAGAAGCTTTCATTTTTTTTTATTATATAAGAGGTGAATGACTCAACTGTCCAGAGATATGTGGACTATTTATTTATTTATTTATTTATTTCATGGAGGCGACAATATGGTATTCGCAAAGAAATAAAAAGGCCTTTTAACTCAACTCATCTTAATAAGGACTGGATTTGTTCTGAAAAAATACATGAAGACTAGTAAGACATATACTGTATTATTTTTAATCCTGTTGGCAATATAAATTAGAAGAGTAAGAAAAAAAGCCATGACTTTCTTTTTCTTGATATGAAATATGTCTTTGAAGATTTGGAATGGCCTTTCCTATTTCAGACTCTGAAGAAATGAATTGTGGATTGAATTTTCTCATACGATATACCAAATTAGCCTTGTAAATAGTAAGAGATGATACTTAATGCTTCCTATAGGAAATCACATATAATTCCCTCTGGGAAAGAAAAGAAAATTAGCTTGTGGGAATATGCTTTGATGTCCAAAATAACTCTGTAAAATATTTGAAAAATTAATTGGATTCAAAATTCAGCTCAAATTGGAATTCAAATCATCACTACTTGGTTAACTTAATAAAAACAACACAGATTTTTTATGTATTTCTTGGCTTAGTTTGTAGCAATAAGTGTGTGGATGGCTCTGAAAATATTTGATAAGCTAGCTTTATTGCAGGCACCAGAAGAGCTGTTAACCCAGCAGTTGCAAAGTCTAACATATAAGCCAGTGGTGGCGAACCTATGGCACGCATGCCAGAGGCGGCACTCGGAGCACTCTCTGTGGGCACACGCACCGTCGTCCCAGTCCCGCCTCCTCCCACAGCCCCCTCCTCACCAGCAGCCCCCCCAGAGGAGAGTCGCCCCCGGACCCAGCCCACGCGAAGCAGCGCAGCCAAGGACATAGTAGCCAGGCAGTGGGGAAAAGACTCCACCCTTGCGCCCCATCGCACGCAGATGATGCTGCAGGGCACGGGTGGAAGGTGTGGCCACCATGGTGCTGCTGGGCTGCCTGGGTGATCTGTGGCGGGCCGTGGAGGTGGTGAGTGGCCCAGCGGGCAGGGCGGATCAGGGACAGGGGTGGGGAGGCGGTTTTGGGGCACTCGGTCTATAAAAGGTTCACCATCACTAATATAAGCCATATAAATAAAAGAAATAAAATTCATCCCTTTCTCACAGAGTTATAAGCTGAAAAATGTCAATCTGATGCAGGAAGAGAAGGTTGATCTCTCAGTGTCATAATTTCATAATTGGACCAGTCCAGTCTTACACTATTTGTGTCTGATTTTGCCTGACTTACTTTTCAACTTACTAAAGCAAACACCAGGTTCCAGGGCATATTTTCATTTCCAGAACTACAGTTGCAAGAAAAAGTATGTGAACCCCTTGGGATAACGTGGAATTTTGCATGAATTGGTCATAAAATGTGCTCTGAACGTCATCTAAGTCACAACAATAGAAAAACACAGTCTGCTGAAAATAATAATACACAAACATTACATGTTGTCATGGTTTAATTGAACATAACATGTAAACATTCACAGCGCAGGGAGGA
>NW_015389456.1:13327-29030 GCF_001527695.2 Protobothrops mucrosquamatus | reverse complement strand
CCCTGCTCTGTGAATGTTTACATGTTATGTTCAATTAAACCATGGCAACATGTAATGTTTGTGCATTATTATTTTCAGCAGACTGTGTTTTTCTATTGTTGTGACTTAGATGACGTTCAGAGCACATTTTATGACCAATTCATGCAAAACTCTGTGTTATCCCAAGGGGTTCACATACTTTTTCTTGCAACTGTAGGTTGATTTATGGAACAAGGGGAGGTTGGTTTCAAGGACATGGCATCACCAACTGGTCAACAAACAAACGGGTCAACCAGTAAGAAGCCTTGCATGGACACAGTGCAATCACTGTGTGTCTTTTTAGAGATGATACCCCTAGAAGACTCTAGAAGATGACAAGACAGAGACCTATTAACAGCTGATCCCTAAAAAGAAGAGTAGAAAAACCAACACCAGCCAATTCTGGGGAAAAACTGAAACCTTCTTTTCATACACCAGCCCTACAGATGAGCAATGTAAGTAAAACAGGGCTTAGGATAATTTAAATCCATATGAAATTGGCTCTACATATTGTTTTCTTATCAATAAAAGTTATAAAAAACTGAGTCGACAAAGTTAGTCAATTTCTATTTTGGAGTAACTTTTATGGAACATTATCGGTTAAGCCTCCCAAGAACCACAGTACTCAATCTTTAAACCCAATTTGCTTCCTTCCTTAGAAATCCACTTTTTCACTGAGAAGATTGGATGATGGAACTTCCAAGAAAAACATGGCAATGCAGGATATGTCTTTCCAGTTTATACTTCTGGGAAGTTTACACTTCTAGCCTCCTGAGGTAATCCATACAAGAAGCATACCACACTACTTTTATTGTAAGGCTAATAGACTCTTTCAGGTCTCAAGAACATTGCCTCCCCTTTGTCTCCATAGACAGAAGAAGAAAGATAAAAAAGAGGGAAGACCAAGAGAAAAGTGTAACATGATCAATGCATGGGAATAATGTTTTAAGTCAACTCTGAACTACATACAGGTAGTTTACTTGGGCTTCAGTAAGGCATTTGATAAAGTAGATCACAACCTACTACTTGATAAGATAGAAAAATGTGGGTTAGACAGCATCACCACCAGATGGATTCATAGCTGGCTGACTGGCCATACTCAGTGTGTGGTCCTCAATGGAACCACATCTACATGGAGGGAAGTGTGTATTCGGGTGCCCCAGGGCTCTGTTCTGGGCCCAGTGCTCTTCAACATCTTCATCAATGATTTGGACGAGGGGATAGATGGGGAACTCATCAAATTTGCAGACAACATCAAGCTGGCAGGAATAGCCAACACTCCAGAAGATAGGCTTAGGATACAGGAGGATCTGGACAGACTTAAACACTGGGCGCTATCTAACAAAATGAAATTCAATGGTGAAAAAAGTAAGGTTCTACATTTAGGCAAGAAAAACCAAATGTACAGGTATAGTATAGGGGGTACCTTGCTCAATAGTATTGACTGTGAGAGGGATTTCGGAGTCCTAGTGGACAATCACTTAAATATGAGCCAGCAGTGTGCTGCAGCTGCCAAAAAAGCCAACACAGTGCTAGGCTGCATTAACAGAGGGATAGAATCAAGATCACGTGAAGTATTAATACCACTTTACAATGCCTTGGTAAGGCCACACTTGGAATACTGCATCCAGTTTTGGTCACCACGATGTAAAAAAGATGCTGAGACTCTAGAAAGAGTACAGAGAAGAGCAACAAAGATGATCAGGGGACTGGAGGCTAAAATATATAAGGAACGGTTGCTGGAATTGGGTATGTCTAGTTTAATGAAGAGAAGGACGAGGGGGGACATGATAGCAGTGTTCCAATATCTTAGGGGCTGCCACAAAGAAGAGGGAGTCAAGATATTCTCCAAAGCGCCTGAAGGCAGGATAAGAAGCAACGGATGGAAATTAATCAAGGAGAGAAGCAACCTAGAACTAAGGAGAAACTTCCTGACAGTTAGAACAATTAACCAGTGGAACAACCTATCTCCAGAAGCGGTGAATGCCCCAACACTGGAAGTTTTTAAGAAGAAACTGGACAGCCATTTTTCCAAAATGGTATAGGGTTACCTGCCTGAGCAGGGGGTTGGACTCGATGACCTCCAAGGTCCCTTCCAACATCATCATCATCATCATCATCATCATCATCATCATCATCATCATCATCATCATCATTATTATTATTATTATTATTAACAAGAGAGAGTCCATAGACAAGAAACAAGACAGTTTTCCTTCTGAAATATTTATCAGATCTCCATTCCTTCTATAGTCTCAGCTGCCTTTTATCTGACCGTTGCCTATTCTTCCTCCTGTCCCCAAATGCCATTCCTACATACTGTTACAATTGCAAAGAGAGAGAGAAATGGAAGCTGTTGGTGGAAAGACATTTTTGAGAATTGCTTAGGAAACTGTCCAGACACATTATATTTGGAGTCAAGGTAAACAAGTATGGACTCACTACAGATACAGTGCAGCAGCATTTGAACCTATTCATAAGCCATTATTTTTTTTAAAAAGTTGGGTTTTTTTTTCCTAATGCAGTGGTTCTCAACTTTTTTAATGCCATGACCCCAACCGGTCGTAAGTCGAGGACTAAACCGGTCCTAAGTCGAGGACTAAACCGGTCCTAAGTTGAGGACTACCCAACCGGTCGTAAGTCAAGGACTTTCCCTGCCTGGGAGCGCCGCGCATGCGTGGTTCTGCCCCCTGCGCCGGCCGAGGCGTAGCTGGCAAGCGGCAGAGACGGAGCAAGCCGACCACCAGCTGGCCCAGGCCAAGGGAGGTAAGGCACCCACCGGAAAAGGGGAAAAAAATGGCGGACAGCCTTGCTTGGCGACCCCCATGAAATGGTCGATCGACCCCAAATGGGGTCCCGACCCACAGGTTGAGAACCACTGTCCTAATGTTTAAAAAGTGACTCTGATGTTCCCCAGTTCCCCTTAGCTTACCTCAGTGGCATGCTGAAATAAAGAAGAAAAAGAAATTTATTTCCATATCAGAAAAGGGAAGTAATAGCAGCAAAGGAAATAAATCCTAGAGATTTATTTATTTATTTATTGATTGATTGATTGATTGATTGATATTTATAAATTGTATTGGCTGGCCATCTTACTATAGCGTAAGTCTGGGCGGCTTAAAGTTACATATACAGTTAAAACATAAAAAGTTAAAATTAGACATTAAAACCAAGGACAAGTGGGGAGGGCGGGAGCTGAGGGGAGGGGAGGTTACTCAATCAGCCACCTCCATTGCACTGTTCCCCCTCTGGGGCTCCAAGCCGACTGGCACAGCCACGTCTTTAGGCCCTTAAGAAAAGATAGGAGGGTTGAAGCCAACCTCACATTGTGGGACAAGATATTCCAGAGGGCAGGAGCAACAGCAGAGAAGGCCTGCCTCCTGGGCCCCGCCAGCCGGAATAATCGGTCTGACGGGACCCGCAACATGCCTCCTCTGTCAGCATGAGTGGTAAGGCCAATCCCAGTGGGATATCCTGGACTTAATAGGATTCCACTTAGTTTTAAAGAACAAAAGACGGTAAGAAAAAGACATTCACAGCCAGGATGGTATATAACATGTATGTCACTACTCTTTTTGTCCACAGCCTAAGTGTTCTGATCATGAATCAGAATGCCCTAATCCAATTCAATCACAGACAGATTAACTCGAATGAAGATGATTTCGAAACAGATATATATTTATTCAGTCAGAAATAATACTTGCTATTGGTAGATTCCATCTGGACAAAGCAATCTGTGGATCTCCATTAGCAAGTATTATTTCATTCGAGTTAATCTGTCTGTGATTGAATTGGATTAGAGCATTCTGATTCATGATCAGAACAGTAAATTTATTAGCTTCTCCACACCAAGTTCTCACATGGAGCGGAGCCATCTGACCTCCGATGGCTCATGCTTATCTCAGACAAAGAACATTCCCCCCTGGCTTGTGTCCAGGAAGTCCTGTGATGCCCTTTAGAAACTCCTCCCACTAACCTACTAACATGCTATAGCTGACTAGCTAAAACTACATTACCCATAAGCCATCTCTTAGGGAGACAGCACTTAACCCAATAAATGCCAGATATCTAACATACAGATACATGCTCTAGTCAGGTTCACCACGTTCCAGAACTCTAAGAGAATATATCTCCATCGCTGTACATACATACAAGGGAGTTCTGAGTTGGTGCCCCCTCTATAAAGACTATGACGGCTTATGTTGAGTTTCAGTCCAAAAATACCAGTCCCCAGAATACCAAGTGAGGAAAATTCTTCTATAGCACAGGAGCACTCAAGAGAACTCTACTCTGCTGAAAAGCTACCCACTGAATTCGGGAATGAGATCACAGCTGCATCTATAGGTCGTCCTTGACTCACGAGCACAATTGGCACCAGAATTTCCATTGCTAAGCAAGGTAGTTGTTAACTGGGTTGGGCTGGATTTTGTCATGGTTGTTAAGTGAATCACGTGGTCATTAAGTGAATCTGACTTTCCCCATTGGCTTGCTTGTTGGAAGCCAGCGGGAAAGGTCACAAATGGCAATCATGTGATCCCAGGATGCTGCAGCCTTCATAAATGCATGCTCGTAGCCAACAGTCTGAATTTTAATGATGTGACCATGGCGATGCTGTGACAGTTGTAAGTGCAAGGACCGGTCATAAGTTAGTTTTTTCACTGCTTTCGTAACTTTGAATGTTCATTAAACAAATGGTAAGTTGAGGACTACCTGTACATTGTTGCTTAGTCAGCTATCAGAGTAAGAAAACTTGTTCATTGTGCATGCATGCGCTCACTCTCACCTGGAGATATTAAACATGAATATCAACAGACAGATTTGAAATCCTTTTTCACCAAGAGATAAAACATTTTGAAGTCCTGATCTGTCCAAGTTACTGACAAGTCTCTTTCCCCCTTTTCTAAGTGAATTAATTGGCTGTCACTGCTGTCTAACTTTCTGGGACTTCGGAAAGTTATGCTTATATTCAGAAACTAACAGGAAAACCGCCAAGTAAACAGAAGAGGAAAAATAAGCACAAAGCAAGCAGCCACATCTTAATATGTTATTAATGAAAAAAACTGTGTTCCTATTAATAGCCTATCAGAATCTCCTTCCAGCTTGTTTTGCTGCAAAACAGAGATTAAATTATCATAGAGAATCATGCTTAAAAATAAAAAGCAATAAACACTTTGGGGGAAGAGAACAATATCAAATCCAAAAAGTGAGTCAACACAGATATAAAATGTACAGACAGGTTCCTAATATAAAATCTATCAATATTTAATAGGCTACTGCAACACTCAGGAGAAACAGATTTCAAACAAATTCCCTTGGCCCCTAAAATGATTGCATAGCAAATTTATTATCACAAGAATGTTCTGCTATGATAAAATATGTGCAAACATCTCTGTTCTTCTAACTTTAGGCATACTGCTAATATTTGAAAAAGAAATGCTAGCTTTATTATTTATTAATTTAAAACATTTATATGCTTCAATGTTTATTGGCTTTTAATGTTTGTCAGCCATCCAGTTACCTCAAGGTGAGATGGACTGCAAACAAGATAGATAGATAGATAGATAGATAGATAGATAGATAGATAGATAGATAGATAGATAGATAGATAGATAGATAGATAGATAGATAGACAGACAGACAGACAGACAGACACAGACAGACAGACAGACAGACAGACAGACAGATATAGAGAAAGAAAGAAAGAAAGAAAGAAAGAAAGAAAGAAAGAAAGAAAGAAAGAAAGAAAGAAAGAAAGAAAGAAAGAAAGAAAAGATAGATAACCTTTATTGTCATTTTTTTTACTGTGGGCACAACGGCACACATCAAAAATGAAATTTAGTTGCCCGCTCTCAAAGTGAAACACATACATGACACACACCTAAACATACTATATACAACATATGTATAAGACCCATACCCCTACATATACATAACAATAAATATTAAATACTGTCCATCTTGAATATATAATGGAAGGAGGAAGCTTGAAAGTTCACAAGGTTAATGCTGTACGGAATGAAACTATGGCTGAATCTGGATGTTCTGCTACGGATACCATGATGCCTCCTCCCAGAAGGTAACAAGGAAAACGGGTTGTGAAGAGGATGTGTAGTGTCCCACATAATCTTACGGACCCTGCTCAAGCAACTGTGCTATGTCCTGGAAGCAAGGAAGTCAACCAGCTATCTTATATTGAACTCCAAATGGCTCCCAAACACAATTAAGACAACATCAATAATAAATTTATTTATTACTTATTTTATTATTTTACTTATTAAATTCTTATGTCACCCATCTCCCCTACGACTCAGGGTGGCTATAAATCAACATAATTCATATATCTATTAAAGCCATAAACATTAAAAACTTTGCATCAAATTAAAAATCTGCTTTGTCATGAACACTGTTTTATCAGCACCAAAAGTTGCAGCATGATTATTTCAACCTATTCAAATCTGGAGAATTTCCTGTTTTTACTCATTTAAATAGGCCAAGTTGCAAACTTTGTTTCAGAGTTGCACTTGAATATATGCATTGTACAATACATTGAATAAAAATGTACTTCCAATTAAAACTTAAGTAATATTTAATATGACCTTTAGGACATAATAGGATTAACCCACCACCATCAGAATACTAAAAAGGATACACTCAAAAGCTCAGATCAAAGTTCATGCCACAGGAATAGGAAACAACTCCAAACACAAAAGCCCAAGAAGGCATAAAAACCCACCACTCCCAGTTACATGTGGTCAGCTTTCCCAGAGCCATATTTCTGTCTGGCTCTGCTCTTCAATAAACTACAACCTTCTTTCTAAAGCAGTCTCCATTTTGTTTATTCCTGGCTTGGACTGGACCCTGATGAAGATTTTTCTTTCAACAGTATAGTTTCCAACCTCGGTCAAGAACAGCCAGGTGAGGCACATCAAGGGAGATTGTTCTTTTAAATAGCAATATCATGGGAGAAATCTATCATGTTACGTGTGAAAACCATAACATTGGCATGACTTCTGGAATCTGCATGGTTAACTGAAAGGTCAAACAATACCTGCCTGCAAAGAAAAAACTGCAGATGTTATGACAATGTTAGACCTTGAGGGCAAAAATCTATTTGTTTGAACAAAGAGACACTTGAATGCACAAGCACATATTTTTTTTTACCTGTAATCTCATTCTCTTCAAGGTTGATCATTTCAAGAGCCTGCAAAGAAGTCAGCTGGTCAGGAAAAATGTGAAATTTGTTCCTGGACAGGTTGATAATTCTCAGATGTAACAGGGTTCGGACCTCTTCTGGCAAGTGATGAATATAATTCCCTTCCAGATTAAGTTCTGCAATTAGACAAGATGGACAATCAATAAAAATGCAAACCAATTCTTACAATTATTCATCTATTTTTTTTTACTTTATATTCCTATTTTTAATTATAGTGGGAGAAAGAAAATACCAAAAAATAAATATCTACATATGTTTTTGGTTCATTTTATCTAGTTTTGGGATGTGTGGAGAACAGGTCTCATTTTAGGTCGTATTTTTGCAGAAATATTGAAAATTCAAAAGGTGTCACAAACACAAGCACCATTATAGAAGGCTTGATTTAAAAATGCTTAAAAGACAACCTAGTAGTCCCAAAACCTCTTTTAGTAAAGTATTGGAAGATAACACATTCTCTTTTAATATTCTTTCTAATCAGAAATCATTGCAATGTAGGTCATTTTACACAATAAATACATTGCCTATAATACGATGCTTTAAAGCATTCATAATCAGCCATTACTTCAAAGAATGGAATGTACTCTTCTATACTATTATCTGTCAACCATTTCAGTACAGTGCAACTGATGTAATAAATTAATGGGAGTTTCTTCATATCTGCATATTTAGGAAGCTGCATATTTTTAGATAACAGATAGCGTCTGCCTTTTAGGATCAACCACCAACAGTAAAGGATCAAGGAGTCATAAAATATAGAATATACTGCAGACTAGCACTTGGTAGAGCAGTCATAAAGGGCTTGAAAAGATAATTCAGATGCCTACAAAGATCAGAACATTTCAAGCAAATTCCTTATAACCCTCTGTTGGAGTCAGAATGGGACTTTGAAGAAGCAGAGTAGGAACAGAATTAATGTTTTTGAACTTTGGTATTGGGAAAAACTTCTGAGAATATCATGAAGTACCCACAGTAGAGATGGGTACATTACTGGAAGTAAAAGAAACATCAGGTAGGGAGCTTTTGTCATGGTGAAGGCATCATCACCAAGAGTTGGCATTAATTTGATGGTGCATAATCAAAAATAATTCAAACTGGATTGCAGATGTTTTCATTGTTATGGTCCTTCAAGGATGCCCTGAACTCATGGTGGATAAGAGAACAACTCCATGGAATTTTCAACATTTTTCTAAAATGGCTTGCCAGTATCTTTTTCCCTCAGCCAGATTTGGCACCATAAGAACTCTATTTTTTTTTACAACCTTTTAATCCCTTTATTCAGAGTGAAGTCAGGGCAACTGAATGGAGCTGAGTGTTTACTGGCTGGATGCCCATCCTGACGCCTATGCGAAGTTCAGAGCAGATATTTTCTCTTTGTGCCCTGATAGAGAAACATCTGCCGCTGCCTAGGATCGAACTCTCAAACCTCCCAAGTGGGAGGCGAGTATCTTCAATTCTAGGTCACCGCACCACTCCACCATAAGAACTCATAATTTCCTCTATATCAGTCCAGCACCTTTAACCACCACATCTAAATGGTTCCCTGCATTTCAGATATACTAGCATTTTACTATGTGGATACCATAACCTCTTTAAAAAGCAAGGGATAAAACTGATTTAGATGTAGGCACAAGTAGTATTCTTTATAAAAGGTAAACTTCATAAATATTCGTCTACTTTTCTCAGCACTAAAAGCAATATGCATAGCCACAAAAATATCTTATAAAAAGAATAAATAGCAAGAACAGTATCAAAATTCTGTAATACGATAAAGCTAAACAGCAACAGTGATCCTTTATTAATACCAGTAGTTCAAAGCTTTAACTTCAATTGTATGTTCATTTTCAACAAGAATCATTTTTTTAAAAGAAGAAAAATATATATCTCCAGCTGTTCCCTCTAGCGTATTCTTTAGATTCAGCACCCGCAGGAGTTTAATTTACCAGCTGGAATGAACAACAATACACTTGAAGAGTAGACTCAGGATTATATAGAAAAAATATATTGGAAACATTGTAGGAAGCCTGAAATGCTAACGTTTTTATTTTCACAAAAGATGAGTTCCAAATACACTACGGGTATGTCCAGAGAAAGACCAAACTCTCTTGTATCTGTCCAAAAGAGATTTACAACCGGTCATTTAGGGACTATTACAATGGACCCTCCCCCAAAAGCTATTTATAATCCATTTTTGAAATTATGATTGCTGTACACAATCATGTGGTGACACAATCACATGTTCGGCTTTTGGCAATCAGTTTATCTTTATGATCGTTTGCAGCATCCCATGGCCACATGATTGCAATTTGTGACATTTTCTTTGGTCAGTTTTTGGAGTTTACTTCCAGTTTCTGACCAAAAATGCACACTGGAGAAAATGGATTCACTTAACAATCACGCATTCACTTGACAACCACCGCAAAAGATGTTTCCCCCCCCCAAAAAAATCTGGTCTGGTTATGTGATCCCTCGATTTGTAACCACAATGACTTAAAACTGTAATTCTGGGCTCATTTACAATTGTATGTTGAGAACAATGAGAAACAATGGTTGGAAACTGATCAAAAAGAGAAGCAACCTGAAACTAAGAAGAAACTTCCTGACAGTGAGGACAATCAACCAGTGGAACAGCTTGGCTCCAGAAATCGTGGGAGCTCCATCACTGGAGATTTTCAAGAAGAGACTGGATAATCACCTGTCTGAGATGGTGCAGGTTCTCCTGCTTGAGCAGGGGGCTGGACTAGAAGATCTCCAAGGTCCCTTCCAGCTCTATTCTAACTACCTGTATTGGAAAGTCCCTGAAAGTCAATGGTCTGCCTCCTGGCAGACCGTAGGAAAGAGGTCCAAGCAAGCCCACTTCTATCATACATGTTGGTTACAACACTGAAGCAGACAGATAATAGAAAGATAAGAGGGAAATGTAATCACTCAGTGCCATTTCCTCCAGAATGCTTTAACGGGTATTCAATTCACCTTATTGTTCCTTTTCACATTTGTGGTATCCTTTCTGATGGTATCAAAATGTACCATAAACACTGATATTTATTTGCATTCAACTTTCTGTTGACCATCTCCACTCCAGGGTCACAATAACGGGTGTTAGGTTAAACATCTACACGATTCTATCAAAAGCCATCATACCATTTCTCTAGACTTCCATATACCGTACTTATTATTATGAGGAATGCTCTACACCAGGGCTTTTCAACCAGTAGTACAGGTACCACCTGTGGTACATTGATACCTGGCAGGTGGTACGCGACCATCCTAAAAAAGTAGTAGTGGGGGAGGGGAATGAGCTGAACCGGTGGCAGCACCGCACAAGCCTGAGCGAGAGATGGCTGGAGCTGCAGGGCTATCAGGGCTCAGTGGAAGCGCCAGGATCAGTGCCAGGCTCCAGCTGGAGCTCGGCGCTGATCCTGGTGCTTCTGCTGAGCCCAGAAGAAGCACCGATCAGCTGGAATGTTGCGGCATCTCCAGGGTCTTGTGATTTACATTGAGATGCTTGGCAGCTGATTCATATTTATGTGAAGTGACCAAAACCTGCTGCAAGCACCCAGCAGATGGGGGGAATAAAAACCAAACACCCCCCACCCACCCCCGCTGCCAATCCTCAACAGAAATGCTCACAACAATGAAAACCTCGGACAGGAGTAACAGCGCCACCGGGTGGGCAGGCAGGTGTCTTGCTCGGCTGTGGCTTGGGGGGCACTTTTTTCAGTGCCATTGTAACTTCGAACAGTCACTAAGCAAACTGTTGTAAGTCAAGGACTACCTGTACTTTATCACTTTTTTTTTCTTTTTCTTTTTTTTTTTTGGTCATCAAGTTTTTGACACCTTGCTAGGCGACTGGTGGTACTCAGATATTGCCATATCCTAAAAGTGGTACAATGGGTGAAAAGGTTGAAAAGCCCTGCTCTACACCACCATACAGACCAGAGATTTGACATTATCTCCTAATATAAAGACTTGTTTGGACAAGTTAATCTCACTTTTTAAATTCTTTATCTGCCATTTTAGACAGACGATCTCACCAACATTCAGTGCTTTGTGTATTGCAACAAAAGGGGCAGAAATTATGAGTGGTGGTCCTTAAGTAAAATTACACTTCATCTCTCTTAAATTTCACTCCAATATCATTCTCTGCTCCCATTCAAGAGAGATGGCATTACCCTCTGTTCTAAAGGTGAAGTTGAGGTAGAACATGGCAATGACTTGGTGCTGGAGGATGGAATCCAATTTATATCCTGGAATTTCATACATATACTTAAATGTGATCCCAAGGGCTGTACCAAAAATTCGTTGTTCCCAAAATTGCTGCAGGCTTGCAATTTTACCAATGTGGTACATAGGAGTAAATGTATTCTACTAAATGTAATACATGAAAGGGTTGGATCAAAGCACTAGATCCATGCAATCATTCAAGAAAGCTCTTGCTGATAACTGCACACTCCTAATACTGAACAAATCCTCAGATGCTGCTATGTTCTATCAGCCTGAACAAGACTTTAGTACTTTACCAACCCCTGTCAAATACCAACCTTAGAGAACCAAAAATAACTGTTGATGAACCCAGATGACAAATGTTAACTGCTTCAAATACTTGCGAAGCATCATCTCTAGTGATGGCTCTTTGGACAAAAAATTGACTCCAGGATCAGCATGGCCAGTCAGGCTTTGGGGCTGTTGCATACCATGGTGTTCAATCAACACAATGTCCACATCTCCACAAAGCTGGAAGTCTACAGACCTATGGTTATTTCTTCTCTTGTTTATGGATGTGAATCCTGAATGATGACTCATCAAAGAACTGGAGAAATTTCATATGCATGCCATCCGTTCCATCCTTGGCATTCACTGGGAAGATTGTGTCTCCAATCATGTCTCCTTGGATTATGTGGAATCCATCAGCACTGAGTCCCTGATTATCAGAGCTCAAATGTTGTGGGTGGGACATGTCATTAGAATGGATAACCATCATATGCTTCATCAGTTGCTTTGTGGTGAACTAGAAATCAGAAAGACCTTGAGGTCATCCACCTAAGCACTACAAAGATGCTATGAAGGAAACGCTACATCACTGTGACAGTCAACCAAAGGAATTAGAAGCTGTGATTGCTGACACAACCCACTGGCAAGTCTTATGCTATGAAGCTGAAATCAGCTTCAAAGATAGGCACACAAAAAATTGATGGAAAACCATGAGCAATGGCACAGAATATCACCCAAAGTTACTGTAATCATGGACTTCCAGTGTCCTCATTGTGCTAGACTCTGCACTTCCAGACTGGGACTGAAGAGTCACTTTGGTGTTCACAGATGAACTACACAACAATGCGTCTTCTTCAAATCCAAAAGACTACCTATTATTACATGAAATGAAGTGGAATGGAATGAAATGAAATACACTTTAGGCTTTGTGCTTTCTCCTTTTCAGAGTTTAGCCCTTGGTTTTAATATAGTTTAGACCAGGGGTGTCAAACTGCCAACTCACGGGCCAGACGCGTCATGAGGAAACTGTGCCCACCCCATTGCTGGCAATGGGGAAAAAATTCTGATACGTTGCGCAATGTTATGTGACATTGCGAGTTTGACATGTCTGGTTTAGACCAAGGAAAGTCTGCACAAGTGCAACAATCAAAAAATGGCTAGAGTTTCTATCACACGATCATGGATGCCATCTTGACTTTTTTAACCACTGCCTGCAGGCTCCTAAGTATTTTTGTTTCAATTCTTCTACCATTCTTTATTTTGCCTGTTGCCCCTGGACTATCACGCCCATTTGTTACTTTTGTCTACATTTACCAATTTTCCAACTTTTAAATTCTACTATTACATAAAGGACTTGTTTTCCCTTGGGATGCATTTTGTCAAAAGTAGTTAGGAGCCAAGACTGAGAAAAGAGACAAGAACTCATCCATCTCTTCAATAGCTTCAGAATTAATTGACAGGAATGCCCTAAATTTTGGAAGGAGAGTTTAGGAATAACTGAAGCAGAAAAAAATAACTTTCAGAAAATGGCAGCTTCTCAAAAGATAAATACTATATCTTCTAGTCAGAAATATTGCATAAGATTATTTTTTTATTTTGTCTCATGTTGAATATTTTGTCTCTGGTATTTAAATCCTCTATACAAATTCAGTAATTGTGTGGCTTATACAATCTGGCACTTTTCCACAGCAGGGCTGCCTTTAAATCTTACATTTTCCTTTATATTTTTTCTAGGGAAGATTCTTTGAAGTAGTTCTCTGGGATTTGACCCACTCTGTTCTTTATATCCTTTGCTATGAAGTGGTTTCGTGTGATTGCTTAAAACTAAAAAGGGATTTTTACATTCTTTCATTTCTTTTTTTTTAAATAAAGCTTGATTGTATTTACCACTTGGGAGATTAGCCTATTTCCTAAAAAGATGAGAAAGAAAAAGGACTGATTTCCCTAGCCATGTGCCTTAACGCTGCAGAGCCAGGAAAGCATTTATATAATTTATTTCATTTTTTTTAACCTTTACCATTTTTTTTACTAGAGAGTAGCACAGGCCTTTTTCTCTCATATGCCACGTTCAGAAGAGGACATTAGATCAGCGGTTCTCAACCTATGGGTCGCGACCCCATTTGGGGTCGATCGACCATTTCATGGGGGTCGCCAAGCAAGGCTGTCCGCCATTTTTTTCCCCTTTTCCGGCGGGTGCCTTGCCTCCCTTGAGCTGGGCCAGCTGGTGGTCGGCCTGCTCCGTCTCTGCCGCTTGCCAGCTACGCCTCGGCCGGCGCAGGGGGCGGAACCACGCATGCGCGGCGCTCCCGGGCAGGGAAAGTCCTTGACTTATGACCGGTTGGGTAGTCCTCGACTTACGACCGGTTTAGTCCTCGACTTACGACCGGTTGCGGGTCGCGGCATTAAAAAGGTTGAGAACCACTGCCCTAATAAGACAGGTGTTTGCAGCAAGAACTAGCAAGACACCTACTAGGGCAGAAGGTACATCTCCTGTGAGAAGAAGGTTGACATCTTCAACCTTCTCCCCTCCAGGCACAGCTTTGATGCTACAGTTCCTTTTTTTTCATGCAGGATGCTTGTTGCTATGGAGGTTATTGACAAACAACAATGTGGATGACATTGGTGCACTTTGGGTGACAAATCACCCAATCTTGATTTAGAACCAGAATAAAGCAGCAAACATTACACAAGGGATGAAAATTGGAAACTTTCTGCCTGGTTATAAAATATATAACTTTCTTATCTAGCTTTAAATAAGAAGAATCATTCTGGGTTAGATAAAAGGCGAAAGGATTTTACAGAAGCCAACCAGATGCCTTTGGAAAATTGATCATCAGAGCATCAGCCCTTTTTCATACTGTGGCTTTATATATCGCTATTCAAAGCACGGGCCTCTAATTCAAGAGGTAACATTTAATAATAATAATAATAATAATAATAATAATAATAATAATAATAATAATAATAATAATAATAATAATAATAATAATAATAATAATAATAATAATAATAAAGTTGGAAGGGACCTTGGAGGTCATCGAGTCCAACCCCCTGCTCAGGCAGGAAACCCTACACCATTTTGGACAAATGGCTGTCCAGTCTCTTCTTAAAAATTTCCACTGTTGGAGCATTCACCACTTCTGGAGGCAGGTTGTTCCATTGGTTAATTGTTATAACTGTCAGGAAGTTTCTCCTTAGTTCTAGGTTGCTTCTCTCCTTGATTAGTTTCCATCCGTTGCTTCTTGTCCTGCCTTCAGGCGCTTTGGAGAATAGCTTGACTCCCTCTTCTTTGTGGCAGCCCCTGAGATATTGGAACACTGTTATCATGTCCCCCCTTGTCCTTCTCTTCGTTAAACTAGACATACCAAAATTCCAGAAACCGTTCCTTATATGTTTTAGCCTCCAGTCCCCTAATCATCTTTGTTGCTCTTCTCTGTACTCTTTCTAGAGTCTCAGCATCTTTTTTACATCGTGGTGACCAAAACTGAATGCAGTATTCCAAGTGTGGCTTTACCAAGGCATTGTAAAGTGGTATTAATACTTCAAAGTGATCTTGATTCTATCTCTCTGTTAATGCAGCCCAGCACTGTGTTGGCTTTTTTGGCAGCTGCAGCACACTGCTGGCTCATATTTAAGTGATTGTCCACTAGGACTCCGTGATCCCTCTCACAGTTACTACTATTGAGCAAGGTACCCCCTATACTATACCTGTACATTTGGTTTTTCTTGCCTAAATGTAGAACCTTACTTTTTTCACCATTGAATTTCATTTTGTTAGATAGCGCATAATAATAATAATAATAATAATAATAATAATAATAATAATAATAATAATAATAATAATAATAATAATAATAATAATAAAGTTGGAAGGGACCTTGGAGGTCATTGAGTCCAACCCCCTGCCCAGGCAGGAACCCTACACCATTTCAGACAAACGGCTGTCCAGTCTCTTCTTAAAAACTTCCAGTGTTGGAGCATTCA
>NW_015389456.1:0-10300 GCF_001527695.2 Protobothrops mucrosquamatus | reverse complement strand
AGGTATATAATTTCCTCCTTCTTAGATCCCTCCCTGCTGCCGCTAAGTGCCACCTCTCGGGGTTCCAAACCCTTTCATTAAGGCTGGCCCTCGGGATCGTGTTGGGCCATGCCTGCGCGATGGGGGAGTCGCGCAGGGCTAGCAATTCCCTCCTGGAATACAACTCCAAATCATGGCGGGAGGTCCAACAGCAGAGTCGAGAGAGGGAGAGTCCTCGTGGTGGTGGTCAAGGGGTTGATGGATTAGAAAAAAGACGGTGTCACCCCGGTCCCGCCAGGCCGTTAGGCCACCATGGCCCCATGTCGTTAGTCCTCCCAGGGCCGCCGAGCTGCCGTCGCGTCGCGCCATTGGCCGTCGCCGTATCAGGCTGCCGCCTCATCCGGCCGCCGTTCTTCCTGGCCGTTCTTCCTGGCCATTAGGCCCCGAAACGTCCGGTCTGCGATTTTCCCAGCCGCCAGGCCCCAAGTCCTCCGGCAGCCAGTACTCCCGGCCGCCAGGCCCCGCATCGCCAGGCCCCGCGTCGGCCGGCCGCCGGCCCTCCCGGCCGCCAAGCCCCAAGTCGACCGGCCTCCGGTATTCCGATATTCCCGGCCACCAGGCCCCAAAACGACCGCCAGGCCCCGAGACGACCGGCTGCCGGCTTCCCCGGCCGCCCGGCTCCACTCTCCAACCTCTCCGCCAGGCCGCCAGGCCGTCCAGCTTCACTCTCCTCGCCCGGCCTCTCCAACCTCTCCGCCAGGCCCCGGCCTCTCCAACCTCTCCGCCAGGTCCCGAGACGACCCGCCGCCAGGCCCCGAGATGGCCCAACCTCTCCGCCAGGCCGCCCGGCTTCGCTCTCCTCGCCCGGTCCAATCTCTCCGCCAGGCCCCGAGACGACCTGCCGCCAGGCCCCGAAACGGCCCACCGCCGGTTTCCCCGGCCGCCCGGCTCCATTCTACCCGCCAGGCCGCTCCACTCGTCTGCTCGCCAGGCCGCTCCGCTCGCCAGGCCGCTCCGCTCGTCTGCTCGGCTTCCCCTCACGGCTCACGGCTCCGCCTGGGTGGTCCCGCGGTCCGACTCGTCCCTTTCGCTCGCCGACCCTCTCCTCCTTCCAACTCCGGCCGGCGAGCACCCCCGGACCTTTCAAGGCTCCCCCATCTCCGCTGAGGACCCCGCGGAGATTACGGAGCCGAAAACAGTAGGTCCGCCATCCTCACGCGACACGTCACGTGATGTGGCGAGTTTGACACCCGTGTTCTAATCTAAAGTAATCTGAACTGGTGGCCTCCACCACTTCTTTAACTTGTGCTCTGTGAAGAAATAATTCCTTTTCTTTAACTTGGATATTTTACCCTTCGGCTTTCATCTGAGTTGAACTTATTTCTACTTCTTTCACCGTACATACTTTTACACACCCCTATATTTCCCTGAGTCATTTTTTTTCCTAAGATAAAACATCCTGATCCTTCCCAAAGAGTTGCACCAGCTCTTTCATTATCTGAGTTGTTTCTTCTTGTATTTTATTCTAGTTCCATGATATCTTAGATCAGTGTTTCTCAACCTTGACAACTTTAAGGCATGTGGACTTCAACTCCCAGAATTCCACAGCCAGCAATGCTGGCTGTGGAATTCTGGGAGTTGAAGTCCACATGCCTTAAAGTTGTCAAGGTTGAGAAACACTGTCTTAGATTAAGCAAATACACAACTACTGTTTCTTTCCTCTGCATAAAACTATGTGCAGGAAGAGGTAGGACAGCAATTTGCTCATTCTTCCGATGAAGAAAAACTTTCTGTGCTTGCTTCCTACAGTAGAGATTGACACAGCTACAGATTGGAAGATTCTAAAAATGGCTTTTTGAAGAGCACACAGCCAGAAGTATCTAACACAGTGGTTCTCAACCTGTGGGTCGGGACCGCATTTGGGGTCGATCGACCATTTCACGGGGGTCGCCAAGCAAGGCTGTCCGCCATTTTTTTGTCCGCCATTTTTTTTCCCTTTTCCGGCAGGTGCCTTACCTCCCTTGGGCTGGGCCAGCTGGTGGTCGGCCTGCTCCATCTCTGCCGCTTGCCAGCTACGCCTCGGCCGGCGCAGGGGGCGGAGCCATGCATGCGCGGCGCTCCCGGGCAGGGAAAGTCCTCAACTTACGACCGGTTTAGTCCTCGACTTACGACCGGTTTAGTCCTCGACTTACGACCGGTTTAGTCCTCGACTTACAACCGGTTTAGTCCTCGACTTACAACCGGTTTAGTCCTCGACTTACGACCGGTAGGGGTTGCGGCATTAAAAAGGTTGAGAACCACTGATCTAACAGAATCCTGGGCTACATTTACCAACATGAGCCATGCTTTAAACAGGTAAAGTGATAAATCCACACACTCAGCTATTTTTGACAAAATGTACATTAACCATCATTACTTCATCAGAACTCAAGCTTATTTCATTTTCATTTTCATTTTATTTATTTGTATCCCACCTTTATTATTTTTACAAATAATTCAAGGCAGTGAACATATCCAACACATCGTCTCCTATTTTCCCCACAACAACAACCTTGCAAGTTGAATTGTGCTGAGAGAACGAAAGGCTCAAGGTCACCCAGCTGGCTTTCGGGCCTAAGGTGGGACTAGAACTCATAGCTTTCTGCTTTCTGGCTTGGTACCTTAACCACAAGACCAAACTGGTTCATGGTAGAACTTTACCAGATGAAACATTTACCAGATGAAACATTTACCAGGACACGAAGCGGCGGATGGAAACTAACCAAACAGTGAAGCAACCTAGAACTAAGGAGAAACGTCCTGACAGTTAGAACAATTAAGCAGTGGAACAACCTGCCTCCAGAAGCTGTGAATGCCCCAACACTGGAAGTTGAGAGCACTGTAAAGGACTACAGGGCAGTTGTTAACAGCAAAGTCAATACTGGTAGTTGACAGTGAATGTAAGTGCCTGTTTTGTCTTAAAGCATCTGGCTACAAACCAGAACTATGGTGCTGGAGAAGACTCCTGCAAGTCCCCTGGACTGCAAGGCAATCAAACCGGTCAGTCCTAGAGGAGATCAACCCCGACTGCTCTTTAGAAGGCCAGATCCTGAAGTTGAAACTCAAGTACTTTGGCCACCTAATGAGAAGGAAGGACTCCCTGGAGAAGAGCCTAATGCTGGGAAAGATTGGGGGCAATAGAAGAATGGGACGACAGAGAATGAGGTGGCTGGATGGAGTCACTGAAGCAGTAGGCATGAGCTTAAATGGACTCCAGAAGATGGTAGAGAACAGGAAGGCCTGGAGGAATGTTGTCCATGGGGTCGCGATGGGTTGGACACGACTTCGCAACTAACAACAAGAAACCAGGAGGGCATGAATTCTAATTCTGACTTAGACACAAACCAGCTGGGTCACCTTGGACTAGTCACTCTCTCTCAGCCCTAGGAAAAGAGTCAACAGCAAATCCAATAGAAGAGAGTATTTGAAGTTCAGGGTTGATCTGTAGAATCCTTGGGTGCTTTCTGAGCTTGGTTGTTTTCTTGCAGATATTTTATTACTCAACTAGATAACATCGATAGCCCTGACGTTGTTATCTAGTTGGGTAGTGAAAACAACCAAGCTCAGAGAGCGGTCAAAGACTCCCACAACAGCAAATTACTTCTGAAAAAAAACTTTGCCAGGAATACCAAAGGGACTAATCCAGGCAGTCGTAAACTGACTCAAAGGTACTGTAGTCTGGATTCCCAGGAGGGAAGGGCTGCATTCCAGAGGAACAAGAGATAGAAAAGTTTAGATAGTTTGGTTGGGAGGAAGAGGGCCAAGACAGCTCCTCTCTAGAGGTTCTCACAGCACAGCACAGTTTGGCAAGATTTCTGTTGATGGGTGAGGGACAATAAAAGATAAATAATTCAGCTTGCCTTTCATGGTTTTTGGAGCCTGTGGGTACACACACAAATGATTTCTTCTTCAGCTTGGCAGGCTGACTAAACAGAAGGAAGGGCCAGGTGTGTTGGCAAAATACCTTTTTTCTTATCCTGAAATAATAGCAGTGATTGTCATAGTCAAGGCATATTGTAATTTTAGAATCTGCATGATCAATAAATTCTAGTTTTTGAGCCAGAGGCAAAGAGGCGATGGAACAAGAATTTTATGGCTCTCACTTCCTCTCTCTGAATATTTCAGAAGGGAGTCTGAAATACATGAAATCCCCTGTCTTGATAATAATAATTCATCTATAAAATGTATAATAGGTGCCCACTCCAGTAGACCTTGTGTGGCTTACAAAGTCCAAAAGCAATAAAAACAGTTAAAACATACAACATTGCAGAAAGCTAGAACAACCATATCAATAACAAAAACCACATCAGATCTGGCTGAGGAATTCTGGGAGTTGAAGTCCATAAATCTTTGGAAATCCCTGATGTAACAAACTGAAATGACAACAAAAACTTTGCATCCATTTGTTCCTCATTAATATAAAAACCACCAATCACCTTCTTCTTATAAACATTTCAGAAGAGAAAGTTACATTTATTTTTAAGGTATGATCATAATAATTTTATCTCCTTTCTCAATTACTGGGCTCCAAATCTACCTAGGGCAGGGGTAGGCAACCTTGGCTCTTTTACGACTCGTGGACTTCAGCTCCCAGAATTCCTGAGTCAGCATAGCATAGCTGACTCAGGAATTCTGGGAGTTGAAGTCCATGAGTCAAAAAAAGAGCCGAGGTTGCTTACCCCTGCCCTAGGGCATCCTCATGTGTGTCATTTTGGGAAAGGTAGTAGTGTCAGGGCAGGGGGGGGGGGAGAGAGAACACTCCAAAAAGCAAAGCTGGCAGTCACACTTACGTTGTACAAGTGTTGACATCCTAAGCATGTAAAAAGAGGTGGGGCTTTGATTGCACAGTTGCAACTGCAACTTTTCTGTTCCCTCCCTCTCACAGTTGCTGTTGTCTTTCCCAAAATGATGGATGCCCTACAGCCATGGTGGCAAACCTATGGCACGTGTGCCACAGGTGGCACACAGAGCCTTCTCTGTGGGCACACGCTGTTGCCCCAGTCCTAGGCCTTCAGCTGTGTTTTATAAAAACTTTTCGCTTTAGGCCTCCGCTGTGTGCAAAAAAAAAGGTTCAATCAATTTATTTCAACTTCTTGCGGGGGAAAAAAAGATCTCGCAAAGTTGAAATTGATTGAACTTTTTAGTCCCACTCAGTCTGCCATTATTATTGCATCCACGCCCACCCAATGGGCCATGCCCGCTGACTTGGACACACCCACCCAATGGGCCACACCCACCCAATGGGCCACACCCACCCAGCACCCGATGATACATCAGTGGGTTTTGGGTTGCAGTTTGGGCACTCGGTCCCTAAAAGGTTCGCCATCACTGCCCTACAGTGTATAGCAGTGCACCACAAAACTAACACCACTTGCACTTCAATGATATTCTGGACAAAACCCACACCCAGCTCAATTGTTACACAGGACTTTATTGTGCACATTTTCGTTCTGCAAGCTGTTTTATTCCCATTTTGGAGAAGAGAAACAGGGCTGATGGAATTTCATCTTTGGGTTGTTAAAACATAAGGCCCCAAAATATTACTAAATGGGACAACGGTAATCCTCAACTTACATCCGTTTAGTCACCATTTAAAGTTACGATGGTGCTGAAAAGTGACTTATGAGAGGTCCCTGCAGTTATTTATTTATTTTATTTATTAAACTTATATGCCGCCCTTCTCCCAACGGGACTCAGGGCGGCTTACAGCATATTAAAACAATACAGGCACTATCCCCAATAAAAACCAATTAAAAACAAATATTTAAGCGCTGTGTTAACATTAAAATTCTAATTAAAAATTGTCCCTATTTAAAATTCTCCCTAGGCCAGTCCCGCTTGCTGAAAAAGCCATGTCTTGAGGGCGCGGCGAAAAGATAGGAGATCCGGAATCGTCCGGATCTCGGGGGGTAGTTCGTTCCAGTTACAGCTGTCATAGTATCCTCATGGTTACCAGCATGTATTTATGATGGATACAGCATCCTGGGATCATATGATTTGTGATCTTCTCAGCCAGCTTTCCACAAGCAAAAACAATGGTAGAAGGTGGATTTGCTGAAAGACCTTGTGATTCACTTAAAGACTGTAGTGATTCATTTAAACCATAGCAAATTGGGTTGTAAAACTAGGCACGCCTCACCTAACAACTGCCTTGCTTAGTGAAAGAATTTGTAGCTGCAGTTGTGGTGGTAAGACCCACCAAACGTGCAACAGCGCCACAGTTCTAGTGAACAGAACCAACCTTGCTTAAAATATGCTATATCACAGTAAACGTAAGGGCACAGATGTCTCCGTCCATGAGTATTTGCACAGGTAGTCCTCGACTTACAACCATTTGTTCAGCAACTGTTTAAAATTGCAACAGTGCTGTACAAAGGGACTTATGACTAGTTCCTGAAAGTACAGCCATTGCAGTGCACTCACAGTCACATCACTGTAATCTGGGCTTTCCATTTGCATTTCCACCTGGTTGCCAAGCGCCCCGGGATCATGTGATTACCATTTGCAATCTTTCCTGCTGGCTTCCCCAGAAAGTCAGTGGGGAAGCCAGCAGGGAATGGTCACATGGCTTTGCCATCTGCCAAGATGACTTCCTCTCATCTCTGTGGACTAAGAAAGCCCCATGCCAAAATACAAGGAGAATTTCCAGCCACAGAGGGTTTCAGCCCCAGAATGAGGAGGCTTCAGAAAGTCCAAGGCTTTTGTGCACCCTCCCACACACCTCCACACCTCCACCTGCTCTATCCCCCACCCTGCAGGGCCTGGAGCTTGCAACTTCCATCTCAATCAATTTGATTGTGGGAAGCCGACAGGAAGTTGCCTAACAACCGGGGCACTCACAAAACACCAGCCATCAGGACTGCCTGGATTGCCGTTGCTAAACAAAGTGGTCACACTTTATATCCGCCTCACTTAGAGATGACAATCCCAGTCCTAACTGCCATTGTAGGTTAAGGATTACCTGTACATGCATAGCCCAAAAGCTTAAAATATATGAAGTTGGTGGACACTAAGCTATTAAGCTAAGCTTTTTTGTAATTCCTGCAACAATTTTATCAAACTAATGCTCTTTAGATATGTTCCCATCATTCCTAGCAGGGCCTCCAAAACTTATTTAGGCTTGGAATGATGGTAGATGGATTGGGTTAAAAGCAGAGTATTCGGAGAGCTCATCCATCCTTGCTCCTTTGGTAGATTATTACAGTATGAAGGTTAATGGCTTTCATAACATTACAGCTTTTCCACCCCATTTGCTATAATGTTTCCAGGCTCTGACTAAAAATCTCTATTATGTCTGCAAAATGAAGTCTCAAAGATTAGCGCACTTCTATAATGTAAAATTTTGGAAGAGCTACATTATTTTAATTGCAGAAGCTTTCCCCAAAAAAATTCTGGGATGTGTCAGTTAACTATTAATGACTGTAATTGTTCAAACAGTAAGTCATGAAATTGATTCAAGAAAGGATAAAGAAGTTATTGGTTTGGTGGTTCTGTACTCCACCTCATGCCTTTGAATGCCAGGATGTATGTCTGTGGATCCCCTAACTTTAAAACACACACACACACAAGCTGAATATCAACATTGTTGTTCAACAGCACACAATGGCTTTTAACACTGGAACAAATTGCTCTTTTCTGCTAAATGCCCCTTGCCCTGAAGAAATAATATAGACAATTAGATAAAATAAGGAGCATGTCAAGTTGTAATGTATTATTAAGATCTGGCTGGGCCCAGGGGCTGTGTGTGTGTGTGTGTGTGCGCGCGCCAAGCTTAGGGCTTAGCACCAAACAAAACCCTATGGCAAGGTAGGAAGGGATAGCAGTTATCATCCGGGAATTTCTGGTAGCCCTCAGTGGGGTGCTGTTCCACAAGTTGCCAGTTATGCCGGGGTCCTCAACCTTGGCAACTTTAAGACTTGTGGACTTCAACTCTCAGAATTCCTCAGCCATCAAAGTTGGCTGAGGAATTCTGGGAGTTGAAGTCCACAAGTCTTAAAGTTGCCAAGGTTGAGGACACCTGAGTTATGCAACTCTGTTCCTGAAGTTAAGCTCATAGGGACAGTTGCAATTGTTGCTACTATACCAGCTTCCCTGCTGTGTAGCAACTTCCCTGCCTGAGCTGCAGGAGGCCATCTCAGGGTTGGCTGTGGACATGTATGGTTCTGAGGGACACTTCAATTTGCCATCCCTGGAGAGGACCTCTGAGGAAACTCAGGAGTTCATGGCCTCCATGACAGCCCTGGGCCTCTACCAAGCCATTCATAGCCCAAGTCAGGACTGTGGCCTCACCCTGGAGATGATTTTCTTGTAGAAGTGGCAATGTGATCTGAAAGAACTGATTTTGAGCTCTTTTCTTTCTTGGTCAGATCACATCCTGATGACTATCAAATTCTCTTATTCTATGTCCTCCACAGGGAGGCTGGACCCATTTGATTGGCCTACCCCTGGGACTGATGGACCAAATTGGGTTCCAAAGGGAGAAATACCCGATTCACTCCATGATCCTGTGGAAGTCCTAACGGCTGCCAGGAATAGGAAAATGGTCAGGGCCTTGGAAGGATCATGCCTGTGTGGCCTCTCTTGGCCCATCAGTCCCATTATTCCCTGTCTTTCATAGAGGAGTTGACAGAACTGAACAGGATCAAGAGACGCCTACAGCGCTGCTGGAGGAAAACAATGAATTTCATCAAACATGAGATAGAGACGCTATTAAGATCTACCTTGTGGTGATAAGAGTGGCAAAGAGTCCATACTTCTCCATTCTTACTGCATCCACAGAAGACCAGTAGCCATGTTTAGGGTCACTCAGACTCTCCTTGGGAATGGGAGCCTGGAGGCCTATTTGCAGAGCCAAGCAGAGGAATTTTCTATTCATCTAAAGCAGTGTTTCTCAACCTTGACAATTTTAAGGCATGTGGACTTCAACTCCCAGAATTCCACAGCCAGCAATGCTGGCTGTGGAATTCTGGGAGTTGAAGTTCACATGCCTTAAAATTGTCAAGGTTGAGAAACACTGAAGATAAAATCACCTAGATCTATTCCCAACTGGATGCCAAGTGTGAGGGAAGTCCTGTGGAGATGCCCAGGGAGCGGACTTTGAATCTGTTGGACCTGAAGAACTGGACAGGGTCCACCAGTGTGCTAGATCCATGCCCTTCCTGGCTGGCTAAGACTACCCAGGAGGGATCAGGAAAGTGGGCCCAAATGATGGTGAATTCATCCTTGTTCCAGGGGATGTTCCTGGATGGATTGAAAGAGGCTCTGGTACAACGCCTCCTCAAGAAGCCATCAGCGGACCACATCATTTTGGACAATTTTCATCCAGTCTCTCAACTTTTTTTTTTAGGGATGGTGGTTCACAAGGCGGTGATGTTACAACGCCCGAAGATTCTGGAGGGAACAGATTATCTGAACCCTTTTCAGTCAGGTTTGAGGCCAAATATGGGACAGAAACAGTATTGGTATTACTATGGATGATCTCTGAGGGGAGCAGGATGGAGGTGGGTAGTTTTTAAATAAAATAAATAATAATAATAAAATATTTTATTTAGTTAGCTGTTTAATTTCTCAACAAAAATACACTTGTTGAATTCCAATTTCTCTAAAACATCTATGCTATAAAACAATAATCAAATCTAAAGAAATAATTTTAAAAACAACACAGCTACCATCTAATAAAAAATCTGGAAAAAAAATCACAAAAATTAAGCAAAATATACAATTGATACATTGATATTGACATTCATACTTCAAAACCTCTCCTAACTGGCTGTGTTTTCAATAATTTCTGAAAACCCGGTAAGTCAGAAGCTTATTCTGAAGGTCAGAAAGAAAAAGCAGCTCTTGTGAGCATCCATTTTTCTTTCCTCTCTAAGTAAGGAACTATTGACAGATTCTTCTGGGACCTTCATGTCAGTGGGTTGATAATGGATGAAGAAGATGATTGATGAGAAGAGCTTTTTATATAACATATTTTGCTTCTTCTCATCTTTAGATCCAAGCATCTCATGGAACTGACAAAAACAGATAATTAGAACTTTTTCTTTAGGAATATCATTATGTTTTCAGATTTCACAGCCTTCTTGTTTCTTTCATCAGTTGAACAGGGACACTAATAATGCCTGTTATTCTGTTTCTTGCGTTGGTAGGCATTGAAAAGGCAGGACTCACAAATAGGTATTTCTTTATTTGCAGTCTCAATTCCTGGCAAATAGATGGGGAAGAAATGGAGGTAGTGACAGATTTTATTTTCCTGGGCTCCAAGATCACCTCAGATGGGGAC
>NW_015389455.1:62465-64484 GCF_001527695.2 Protobothrops mucrosquamatus | reverse complement strand
AGGCAACGAAGCTCAGCTGGGCCCTTGTCCTGACGATCCTTGGACTTTCTTCCAGCAGCTTGGTAAAGCTTGTCCACCTCTTCTTCAGGATCTTCGTCTGACTCCTCGCGCACGTCTTCCTTGTGAATAGTGGCGGTCTCAGGAGCGTTTCTCTTGGGCCGCATGTTCTTGACCGCCCCGCCGGCAGCTTCTTCAGCCGAAACCTCTCGCAGAGCATCTTGGAAGGAAACATCTTCCCTGGCGAACAGTCTCTGCTGCAATTCTGTGTTTCTCAGTCCGCATACAAAGCGATCGCGAAGTCTTTCTTCTAAGTCCTTGAAGTCACACGGTTTAGCTGCTCTTCTCAAGGCCGCAACGTAGTCTTTTGCTGATTCTCCGACTTGCTGATCTCTCTGTTGAAATGTGTGCCTCCAAGCCATGACTGATTGCTTGGGCTGGAAGTGTTCCTTTAAGGTTTTCTTGAGGTCGGAGTACGATACCGTTTCCAGCGAGTCTGGGGAGATTAAGCTCTCGGCGATCTCAAAAGCATCTAGCCCACAAGCACACAACAATGTGGCAGCCTTTAAGCCTTCCTCTCGAATCTGGTTTATGTGAAAATACGTCTCGACTCTTGCCACGTAAGATTCCCACCTCTCGGGGTGAGAGACATTGAATTCCTCTAATTGCCCGACTTTATCCATGATCGATGATCAAGTTCTCTTCTCCTTCAGTCGCACGCACCCTCCAGCGATTTCGTACTGGCAGGATAACGCTGACTTCCACGCCGTTTCTCTTCCGGACTTCTTTTGGGTGAGTCTTCTAGCTTTTCTAGCTGTAGAGACTGTATCCCACCTTCGTCGCCAGTGTTAAGTCCGGAGAATAATGGCGCTTGAGACGAATCATCTCCAAAAAATCTTTATTGCTTGCTTCCATCTACGAACAACCAGAGCAGAGGCACGCAGGCCTCTATTTATACCCTTTGATCCCCGGGCAAGTTCAACCAATCATGAGGCGGGCTTTTCCCACCTTGCGCATGCGCACAAGGCTGGCGCCGCTCAGTCTGGTCCCGGGCAGCTTCTGCAAATGCCCGGGACTCTTGCAACGTCCCGAGCCTGCATCTTGCAGGCTCAGGACACAACAGAAATGGAATTCCTTTTTTTAAATAAATAAAAAAGAAGAAACATCTCTTCAAAATGTGTGGGATATGGCTAAAGCATACTTCAGAGGCTATAACCTACATGGCAAAAAAAATAAAGAAAACAACAACAACAACAGTTAAAGCTACAGGAAGAACTTATGAAATTAGAATCAGAACTACAAATAGACCCACAAAAGAAAATACTTAAAAAACAAATGGAACTAATAAAACATAAAATAAATTTAGCAGAGGCTGAAGAAAGGGTGCAACAAATTAAAAGGGCCAAACAGAATTTTTTTGAAAATGCTAATAAACCGGAGAGGTGGCTAGCATATAAACTGAAAAAAGAAAGAGAGAAAAAAGTGATAAATAAACTACAAGACTTAAAAGGAGATTTACAGTTTCAAAAGGACACAATCAAAAAAATAATTACTTTTATGAGACACTTTACAATACAGAGAAAACTCCACAAGAAAAAATAAAGCACTATATTAAAAAGCAGATTTACCAAAAATTCCAGAGAATATACAAAATATTTTAAATGAAAAAATATCAGTGATGGAGATGACAGAGGCTATTAAAAGACAAAAAAATGATAAGACTCTAGGCAATGATGGACTATCCGCAGAGTTTTATAAATTTCTACAAGATACTTTAAGTCCAATAATGAAAGAACTATGTAATGAAGTACTTTTAGAGGCTAAAATACCAAATACATGGACAGAAGCTAATATTACTTTAATACTCATCAGCAGGGCTTTTTTTCAGCCGGAACGCGGCGGAACCGCGTTCCGGCACCTTTTTCCGGGCCGGCCGCACCGGGCGCAACATCTGGGGGGGCGCGCTCGCACTCGCAGCTCTCTGCCCCTGCCTGGCTCACAACCGCGGCCATAGGGAGGCTC
>NW_015389455.1:55966-60438 GCF_001527695.2 Protobothrops mucrosquamatus | reverse complement strand
TTTGCACATGTACTGCATTGCTTTTTATGTAATTCCATACATTTACTTTTATAGCCCCTCCCAAATTTTACTTGCATTCCTGTTCTCTAAAGGGGCGGTCCTAGGGTTTGATGAGGGCGTGGCCAGGTTTGGGTGGGGGCGTGGCCAGGGGAGGGAGGTGAGTTCCACCACCTTTTCTCTGAGAAAAAAAGCCCTGCTCATCAGACCTGATGCAAATAAAGAATTATAGACCAATATTTCTATTAAACGTGGACTACAATTTTTTTTGCTTCAATAATAGCAGAAAGACTAAAGAAATTTTTGACTGAATTTATGCACACAGATTCCTACCTAAAAGACAAATAAAAACAACCTAAGAATGATTTTAGAGATTTTGGAATATTATGAAGTTCACCCAGGGAAACAGATGGCGTTAATTTATGTTTCAACAACTAGATGAAATGGACTTTGGAAAAAACTTTATAAATATAATCAAAACAATTTATTATAAACAAAAAGCTAAAGTAATTGTAAATGGAGATTTCACAGAGAATTTCAATATTAAAAAAAGCACAAGACAAGGGTGTCCATTTTCTCTATTGCTATTTGTACTAACATTGGAGGTATTAAATAGAAATATTAGGCAAGATATGGAAATTAAAGGACTGGAAATAAAAAATGAAAAATACAAATTACAAGCATTTGCAGACAATTTAGTCTTTATACTAGAAAAGCCTCTTGAGACAAGTTTTAAGCTTATGAAAAAGGTCTGAAAATAAATAGAGAAAAGACTAAAGTGTTAACTAAAAACCTTACAGAAAAACAAAAAAAATCAATTATCAGAAAAAACAGGTCTTCAAAAAAGTTAAGTACTTGGGAATCTACCTAACAGCAAGATGTGCAACAATAAAAGAAGATAATTACGTAAAACTATTAAAACAAATAAAATTGACTTGGAAAAATGGAAAAACCTACAAGTTTCAATGCTGGGGAGAATAGCAACAGTGAAGATGAATATTTTACCAAAAATACTTTTTCTTTGTTTCAAACGATACCTGTAAAAGTGGGGAAAAACTTCTGTGATGAACTAAACAAATTAATACTGAAATTTATTTGGCAAGGAAAAAAAGCTAGAATAAAATTGAAAATGCTTCAAGAAGCTAAAGAAAATGGAGGATTTGGACTGCCACACTGGAATCTATACTACTAAGCAGCCGTTCTAACATGGGTAAAAGAGTGGATAACTCTTAGAGATAGAAGATTACTATATCTAGAGGGACATGACCTACAACTTGGATGGCATGCCTTTCTATGGTACAGTAAAAATAAAATTCACAGATACTTTCAGTATCACTACATAAGAAACGCACTTTTGCTGAATGGGAAAAGATAAGAGTGAAAATCTATACCTGGATGGCTTTCAACAATGGAAGCGTTTGTTCACCCAAACTTAATCAACTATGACAAAATTGTGACTTATAAAGACATTTTGAATAAAGAAGGAAAATTAAAACATAGACAAGAGCTAGAAGAACAGGGTATTGAGCTATCATGGTGGCCATATCTGCAAATCCAAACAAAATATGAAAAAGATGTTAAAATATCTGTATTTTATAAAGAGCAGATAGAATTTGATAAGATATTACTGACATCGTATGAAAAATTGATTAAGAAACTTTATAAATACAGTATATACTAAGTTTAAAGATGGAAGAGGAACAAGTTAAAGAAACAATGATAACATGGGCAGAGAATTTTGGACATAATATAGAACTAGAAAAATGGCAAAGCCTTTAGGAAAGAAATTCTAAAATAACAAAAGTGATAGCATACAAAGAAAACTTATACAAAATGTTCTATAGATGGCATCTAACACCCGTGAGGTTAGCAAAAACTTTTACAAATACATCAAGCAATTGTTGGAAATGTAAACAAAAACCAGGCACTTATTACCATCTTTGGTGGACATGCTCTAAAGCTAAAAGATTTTGGTTAAGAATACATACATGGTTAGAGAAAATGATGAAATAACATATAGAGTTTAAGCCAGAATTATTTTTGTTAGGCATAATTGTAGGTAATTATGAGAAAGAGTGTATATATTTAATTTTAATTTTAATTTTACATATATTAACTGCAGCAAGAATTGTATTCGCTCAATATTGGAAAAATAAAGATCTACCAGCGGAGGAAGTGTTAATTAAAATTTTTTTAGAGTATGCAGAAATGGATAGATTGACATTGAAAATGAAAGAGAAAGAAGACTCAGTTTATTTTAGAACATAGGATACCTTTTATCACTGTGATATTGTTGCCATTACGGAAACTTGGTGGGATGAAACCCACAAAAGAAAAACACAGCTAGAGGGATTTAAATTATTTAAAAGAAACAGACCAAATGAAAGAGGAGGTAGAGTTGCTCTCTCTATAATAAATAACTACATCTCTGCGGTCTTGGCTTTGCCAGTTGAATGAAACCCCTTTCCAGGTTTTTGTCTATGAACTTTTGCAAATCCTCTAGCTCCCATGCGTTCATGGAATATAGTTTTGGCTTGGGTAATTTTGGCCCTGGGAGGATCTCAATGGAACAGTCGTGGGTTGGTGGGGGGCAGTTCGTCAGATTTCTCCTCACTGAATACTTCAGCTAGGTCCCGGTATTCCTCTGGTATGTCTTGTAACTCTCTTTCCCCTACTGCCGCTGCTCTCTTTGGGGGGGCTTCCCCTGTTTCAGGGGTGAGTCAGGCTTCTTACTACCTCTCCGTCTGGGAATCTGAGTTCTCCCATCCTCTAGTCCACCCACGGGTTCCACTTGGTTAGCCATGCCATGCCCAGGATAAAGAGGCATTCCATGCCAGGAGTCACTACAAACATTATAGTCTCTACGTGATCCCCTATGGTAAGCTGGACGGGTAATGTGGCAAGAGTAGCTGGTGTCCCCCCTGCAATGGACCCATCTAATTGACCGAATAAGATCGGTTTCTTCAGCCTCCTCACCGGAATTCCTAAATTCCCCACTAAAGTTGGGCTTATGAGGTAACAGGTGCAGCCGAAGTCTATTAGTACTCTGAGTGCAACCCTCTTGGGCATTACGGGGCTAAACAGTTCTACGTCCTGGTGAGGGGTGCTATGGGTCCACTTACCAGGGGTTCATCTTCTGAGTTGTCATCTGACGAGTTGGGTGGCTCTCCCGGTGGTGTCAGAGTTCCCTTCCCCTGTTTTGATGGAACTGGGAACTCAACAACCTCCACGCTTTTCATGGCCATCTCCTTTGGTTTCATTGGGATCTTCCCAGACGGGACTCGGTCAGGCTTCCAGACAGGGGTCCATGAGCAGCAGTTGGTGGTGTGGTGCCCTTCCTTTCCGCATTTGAAACATTCTGTTGCCCTCGGGGTGGTTGGTGCTTGCTTTGTTGGTTCTCGGGGTGGCTCTGCTTTTGATTTCCCCCAAGATCTCCCTCTGCATCGTTGTCTTCTGGCTCGATCGATCTCTGCTTCCTCGGCTATGATGTACCAGTCTTGGAGCCAATCCAGGTCTCCTCAAGGGATGCAGGCATCATACAAGTCATAGTTCAGGCCATCTTTGAAATGCCTGATCAAGATATCTTCCAGCCAGATCTAGTTATTATTGGCGGCCTAGACTCTTGAGGTTGTAAATCCTTTTCTTTTTCCACTATCAATCTTGTCGGTCTGGCCTCTTTAATTTCTTTAGGTCTATCCTCATCATGTTTCCCTTCGTTTTTGCCATTGTCTATATCCTCTTTAGTATCAACCCGCTTTCCTTTAGGGTACATTGCCTTTCTTTCCACAGCCTGGACTGATGTTTCCCTTTCTGTCTCATCTCTCCCTCAGTTAAATCTTCCTCACTACCAAAATTCTCCCTATAAAACTCCTCTGCCTTCTCCACTGAGTCTAGATGGAACCTTCTCTCCTGCCATGTGACAAGAATCCCTTCTGGTGTCAGCCATCTAAAATTGACATTTTTTCTCGTCAATTTAGTAGTTATTTTTTGGTAAGGTCTTCTCAAGTCTCTCACTCTTTTCGGTTCTAAACATAGATAAGGAGGGGAAAAAAGGTGTTGAATCCATATCCATCAATGTTAATGGTCTCAACTCTCCAATAAAAAGGAAAAAGTTTTTGAATAAATTGTATAAGATGAACTTAGATATAATCATGTTGCAAGAAGTCCATATAAAAAAACAATATCAATATCTATTGAACTGCCCTACAAAGCAAATTTATAAAGATGAAGAGGGCAGAATTTTAATTGTGGAAATAATTCTGAATAAAATGAAAACCCTTCTAGTGGGAATCTATGCTCCGAATGAGGGGCAGAAACAATTTTATAAAAAACTACACAATATTATTATCCAATTGGAATATGACAATATATGTATAATGGGAGACTACAATGCAATTATGGATAGATGCCTAGATTATAAATGTGGAAAGAATAGAAAAAGAATTAGAAGTACAATACCTGATACATTCTTAAAA
>NW_015389455.1:54014-55853 GCF_001527695.2 Protobothrops mucrosquamatus | reverse complement strand
TTATTATCCAATTGGAATATGACAATATATGTATAATGGGAGACTACAATGCAATTATGGATAGATGCCTAGATTATAAATGTGGAAAGAATAGAAAAAGAATTAGAAGTACAATACCTGATACATTCTTAAAAATGGCTAATGAGCTTAATATTCAGGATATTTGGAGAGAGAGGAACCCAGGGAAACAACAGTTTACGTTTTACTCTGGACGGCACCAGTCATGGTCCAGAATTGACATGGTGTGGATGTCAGCAGGTCTAAATTTAGAGGTAGAGGATGTTGTAATTGACACAAACTCCTGGGCCGACCATAACCCAATTAGAATCAGATGGAAAGGGCAGAAAAGAATGAGGAGATGGACTCTGAAAAGGGCAATTCTTAAACATAAGGAATTTAAATTGAATTTGGAAAAACAAATGGGCCTGTTTTTCGAGACAAATAAAAAGGAGGACACGAACTGCCAAAACTTATGGGATACTGCCAAAGCGTATATGAGAGGTGTGGCAATTTCCTATATGGCCAGGGAAAACAAAATTAAAACACAATGATTAAGACAGTTAGAAGAAGAATTAACCAGAGTTGAGGAAGATTTGCAAAAGGAACCACAAAGAAGTGGGTTGAAACAGCAGATAAATTTAATTAGGCATAAAATGGACATTATGGGCAAAGAAGAGTTAGGGCAGCAGATAAAATGTACTAAACAAAATTTTTTTGAAAATGCCAATAAACCGGGGAGATGGCTGGCCTATAAAATTAAAAAACATAACAATAAACAAAGGATTACTAAACTTTGCAATACAGAAGGTGATATGGTGTATCAGAACGAAGGAAAGAAATCAGTGGCATACGAATTTTATAAGAATTTATACAAAGATGAAAAACGGAGAAACAACGATGATATTGTACACTACTTGCAAACAGCTGATTTACCGAAAGTTCCAAAAGAATTTAAAATTTTATTGAACAAAGAGATAACACCTTTGGAACTTTCGGAAGCAATTAAGAAACAAAAAAATAATAAAGCACCTGGGCCAGATGGCCTACCTGCAGAAGTGTATAAGATCATACAAGAACTTTTAAGTCCAATAATGTTGGAACTATTTAACGAGGTCTTAAACAAGGCTAAAACACCGGCTTCATAGGAAGAAGCTTTCCTTACTCTGATTCCTAAGGAAAATGCAGATCTGGTGCATATCAAAAATTATAGACCCATCTCTTTATTAAACTCAGATTATAAGATCTTTATGGCTATAATGGCCCATAGACTTGAAAGATTTTTAGCAGATTTTATACACTCTGATCAAAATGGCTTCTTACCCAAAAGATACATAAGAAACAATGTCAGGATTATTTTGGATATTTTGGAGTGTTACGAGGTGCACAATGAAAAGCAAATGAGTTTAATCTTTCTTGATGCACAAAAAGCTTTCGACAACGTGAAATGGGATTTTATGTTTGAGCAATTGGTGTATATGGACTTCGGGGTAAATTTTATAAACATGTTTAAATCAGTTTATTCTAATCAGGTAGCGAAAGTAATAATTAATGGAGAAATGACTGATAGCTTTCCAATTCAAAAAGGTACGAGACAAGGTTGCCCGTTATCACCTTTGTTGTTTATTTTATCCCTAGAGGTGTTGGCCAGAGTAACTCGGAAAGATAGGCAGATCAAAGGTTTAGAGATCAAGGAAGAAACGTTCAAAACGCAAGCTTTTGCAGATGATTTAGTTTTTATAATTGAAGAGCCATTGCAATCAGGGATAAAATTGATGGAGGTCTTGAGCAAGTACGGGGAAATTGCAGGTTTGAAGATAAATAAAGAAAAAACTAAAATGC
>NW_015389455.1:34471-53967 GCF_001527695.2 Protobothrops mucrosquamatus | reverse complement strand
TTGGCCTCCCTGATATGGAAAAATACTATCAGGCCATAGTTTTAATATGGGTACGAGATTGGATACTCTTAAAAAACAGGAGATTACTATGTTTAGAAGGCCATGACTTAGAAATAGGATGGCATGCCATGCTATGGGACCAAAAATACAGGTCACATAAATATTTTTGTAGGCACTATATTAGACGGGCTCTAATTGACATATGGGCCAAAACCTGGAAACCGAATTACACTCAAGTCCCTGGCTGGGTTTCACTGCTAGAAATATACGTACATCCAAAATTTATCCAATTAGGGAAGATTATAACATATAAAAACGTATTAGATGAGAAAGGGGAATTGAAATCTAGGGAAATCCTGCAAGACGAAGGATTAAAATTAGAATGGTGGGCATACCTTCAATTGCAGGCGAGATGTCGGAAAGATAAAAAAAAATTAGGTATAAAAACAGAATTGACAGGGCTGGATAAAATATTACTAGGTACTGAGCTATATCATTATTTGTTAGAACAGGCCTTATACGAAGAACAGGTAAAAGAGACCATGTTAGCATGGAGCAGGGACTTTGATCTTAATCTTGATCTGCATATCTGGCAAGAACTATGGGCACGAAATAGGAAGCTCACTCTGGCTACATCCTACAAAGAAAACCTGTACAAAATGTTTTACAGGTGGCACTACCCGCCCACAAGACTAGCTAAAATGGCCCCTAACATTTCCCCCACATGTTGGAAATGTAATTTGGCAAGAGGGACAAATTATCATATGTGGTGGGAGTGCCCGAAAGCCCGTGTTTTTTGGAACAAGGTTAAAAAATGGTTAGAAGAAATATTAACAACAGAGGTAGAACTAAAACCAGAACTCTTCCTACTAGGTATTACCATACAAAAATATGATAAAGGGACACTTTACCTAATGCTACACATTTTCACGGCCGCCAGACTGACCTACGCACAAAATTGGAGAAACAAAGAAATCCCTACTGAAGAAGAGATTCTATATAAAATTTTATTGTGTGCGGACATGGACAGGCTAACTATGGAACTAAAGGACAAGACAGAAATGGACTATTTTGGAATCTGGGACAAATTTTACTGCTGGTACGAGTCAAGAAGAACTGTTCGGGTTTTGAGTTAAAGTTTAAGTTTGTGGTATATAAAATTATATGTTAATATATAGAGAAACAAGCTCGAGATTGTATAATATTGTATTATATAGGGGAATATATATATATATATAGATAGATAGATAGATAGATAGATAGATAGATAGATAGATAGATAGATATAGATATAGATATATATAGATATATATAGATATATATATATATATATATAGAGAGAGAGAGAGAGAGATGTATATATAGAACTTTAAGTATGATAAGGAACGAATTGTTAGGATTATATATACTGGAACGTCATGTCATGTCCTTTTTTGTTTTAATTGTTTTATTATTAAAAAACTTAAAAAAAAAGATATCTTCCAGCCAGTTCAGTTTACTGGCCAGGGCTTGGAATTCTTGGGTATATTCCGCTACAGGTTGTCATCCTTGCCTGACAGTTTTGATGCGCTCCTGTGCTTTTTGATCAACCAATGGGTCTTCAGATCTGCGTCTGAGGGCTGCCATGAATTGATTGAAATTCTGAAGTTCTGGGGCATCGGCATCATGGAGATCCATCACCCAGTCTGCTGCGGTGCCATCCAGGGCTGCTTACACAATCCATATTTGGCCGCGATGACTGGGTATGTCTTGGCCATATTCCTCCATATAGTTCAACACTTGGGTCAGGAAAAACCCCAGTCGGTGCAGCTCCCCACAGTACTTCACTCCTAGCGGTGAGAATTTTCAGATGTACTGATGCCCCTTCTTCTGCCTGTGTCGATGGCCATCTCCGTCGGCCGGAGCAACTTGTCAGGAGTGGTGGCGGCTTTAGCAATGGCTGCTGTTTCTTTGGTGCTGGTGGAAGGGCATGGGATTATTGGTTTCCCCCCCCCCTTCATCTATTCCTTCAGCTGAACCTGAGTTGGCAGTTCCCCAGTATGGGTCGGCTTTCTCCTCCTTCATGGAATCAAAAGCGATTCTCAACATATTGATGGCTTGCTCCAGGAACCATCTGGAATGGGGCAGTCGGTCGTCCTCGTCTTCACTAAGGCAAAGCGACCTCTCCATCTCAACTTTCCAACCAGTTGGTGACTGCCATGTCTGAGTGTCACTTTCCTGGAACTCTTCTCCCAGTCCTCCTTCTTCCCGACACCCATCGACCATCTGGGCTTGTGGCGGCGTTCCATGACCACTACCTCATCTGACGAGCTTGAGGATTGTGAACTGTATCGGCTGGGCTCTGCTTGGTGGGAGAGCTCTCCTCCCATGGCAGGATCTTCCCTTTCCGTTCCGATATTGGACATCATTTGCTTAGCCCCTGGCAAGGGTCTTCTTTCTGGATTGACTATTACTGCAGATCCTGCCTAATGTCAGGGCCCGCTTCAAAACTTCATCCCAAGAAAGCAGGACTCTTGGAACAGTTTCATTCCAAAAGGAACTTTTATTAGGAGAAGCTGATAGCAGGCATGATAGGCAGGATCTGAGGGTTTCCCGCTCAGATCAATAGGATAAAAGAGTTCCAAGCATAACCCCACCCCAATAGTTCATCCAGTCAGTTTGAATGGGCCAATCCCCAGGTGTTAAGTCCACTGTGGGAAGGAGCTGATAATGGGGTCCTTTACCATGCTGTGAAGATGATGTTGAGTCTTTGCACCTTCCCTTCCACAGTGAGAGACAAGCCAGATGGCTGGAGGCACATTCCTTTTTCACCTCAAGGTCACATCAAGGGAGAGACAGTTCAAAGAGTAAGTATGTAGGAACAACGGAAAGGATACATTGTAGCAAAGCAGAATAACATACCACAGAGCCTTCCCCCCTCCCCCTCAGGAGAATGGCAGAATCCTCAGAAAGAAATGAATTAGGAAAGAAATGAGATAGATCCCCTCCCTAGGAAAAGAATGGGTTCTGACACTGGTGCCTTAATCACTAGACTAAACTAGCTCTCAATATTCAGATAATAAAATTTTGGGATAATAATCTGAACAATCTGTGAAAAACAGTGAAAGTCAATTGGCATCCTGACATGTTTGCTGAAAGGCAAGCAAGCCTGTTTGTTTTCCCCTCCATCTTCCATTAATTCTTTCCCAATGAAGCTCATCATGCAGGAATAAGCAACTGCAGTTTTCACGGAAACTGAAGGGCTTTGTACTGTGGTGGGATTCAAATATGTGAACAACCAGTTCTCTGTGTGGATGCTGCTTCCAGAAGTCCATTCTGGGCTTGGGCAACAAAAAATTAGCTACCGGTTCTGCTGAACTGGTGCGAACTGGCTGAATCCCACCACTGGCTTTGTTGCTTTATATTTGATTTGTATTGGGCTAAACTGTATTTGGATACTTGTGATTAAAAAACTTGTTACTAATGCCAAAATTTGAAAAAAAAAAGATATTGGAAGAAATCAACACACTGAAAAATGTGTGCTTAATTAATCTTTTCCAAAGCAAACTGTCTAGACAGCCAAACTGGTTAGAATAAAAGCAAGATGAAAGATATAACCATAGCAACAATAATAAGGGAAGAAAGCAAATTAAATCTATGCTAAATGTACAGGGAACCTTGACAAAACAATGAAAAAGGGGGAAAACAAACATTCTCAAAAGCACTCTAAAGTAAGGAGTGGAATTAATGCATCTGGAAAAGTCCTCATATTCAGCTTTCTGAACTAATTTGACAGTCTGGACTACAAGGCTTTCAGTTTGATTTCACAATCCTCAAATGTTGTGAACAATCACTTGATTGGCTACACAATTATTAAAAGATATAAGGACTAAATGAAATGGGGCATGTGGGGAGTGGTCAGATATAAGATTACCTTTTATTATTTTATTTATTTTTAAATATATATGCCATCCATCTCATCAGTAAAGCAACTCAGATTCTTTTGTTTCAGTGTTCCTGGGACTTTTACTAGTCAGTTTGGAATTACATGAAATGAATGCATCAGGGAGGCAAGAGGAAAGAATCGACTGGAATTCGGAAACATACTTAATGAAAACCAGACCTTACATAGAAGAGTAATAAGTTATTAGTCCAGATTCTGTACTGTATTAGCTCTATCAAAAATAGCTCTAACAAATAATATGTGATAAACAGTTTGGTTCATGCCATATGTTTCCAACAGCCTCAACCAGCTCAGGAATGATGGACACCAAATTGTCTTTCCTCTGCTGTATACAATCTACATTTAAGGACTGAGTAAGGACTGAGAAGGGGTATAAGAATAAAACAGTAGCTGAGATAGACCAAGAAAATAGAAATCAATGTGGTAAAACTGAGGTTACTCATGCATAAATGTAACCTTATGCCCAAGATTTGAATGAGCTCTATTAAACCCCATGGAAGATGTTTTACAAAAATATGTTTAAGGCCATACTGTTTTATTTTACCTCTGTTTGAAATTAGTATGATCAGTTGAAATAATAAATATATCTTGCCTTAGAAATATTAATGAACATGGAATTGAAAAGAATGACTGATTCAGTTAAAATTACCAAAATACACATAAGAATAATGTTTCTTTGGCGACTATACTCTGAAAGCCATTGAACCATATTCTGTTTTAATCATCAGAATAAATGATGTCCGGTTGCTAGACAACATAGATGCTTCTGATGGAGCATACTTAAATTGAACTGTGGCTCATTAGTTTCCTAATGTAGCCACCACCCTGATTCCTTGATGTTACATTTCTCCTAAAGCCTTTCTTCATAAGTTCAGCATGGCACCGCTTCCCAGGGTGCAGATGGGGCAGCTCTTGGGCTGGGCCAGGTGGAGCAGAGAGGGGAGTACCGGCTGCCTCTTGGGAACAGGGGCTCCCCGCCCTTCCTGTTTGCTGGGGCCGTCAAGGGTGTGGCAGCCGGGGGAAGGTTCATCCTGCGTGTGCAGTGGAGCTGGAGGACAAAGTTGGACATTGGGGACTGAGTGGGTAGAGGCCATGGCAGTGACAGTGACTGGCTGAGTTGCCTTGCCGTGGCCCCACTGTACATCTTTGCTTCCCTGTGCCTGCTGCGGATGGGAGGAGTGAGAAGCCGCTTGTCCAGCGCATCCAGCAGGCCAGATCTCGTGCCTCCTCCCATGCCTCTGCCTCTGCCTGCTGCTTGGAGGGCCAGCCTGGCAGCAGCACCACTCAAACACACCTGCACTTTGTGGGCTATGGGATCCCGGGGTGCGCCAGCCAATAGATGGCCGAGGGGCTGGCAGGCTGTGTCTGGTGCCGAGTACCACTGGCCCTTGCGTGCTTGCTGCATCCTATGTGCATGCCTGGGGGGTGCCCAACCAGATGGGAGTGGGCCGGGGCAGCAGAGGCTGGTCCCTCACCATCTCTGGGGCAGCTCCATGGGTCAGATTTGGGCCCATCGCAGGCCAGATCCAGCCAGCAGGCCTTGAGTTTGACATGTCTGATATAATCTGATAAATATTTGGTTTGTTTTCTATCAACCCTCTTTCAAAAAAGTTCTCCACTAAAGAGTCATTTGTTTTGAAATCAAATACACTGTTTTAATGTATGTTGAAGTAATTTAATGTTGTCACACATGAGATTCTTCTTGCTCTAGGATTTAAGCAGTCAATGCATTCTACCATTCTGCCAATTGATTGACATCATTATTAATGAACCTCCCTGTATGAAATCTACCAATAGATTACTGTCAAATGGTCACTGGCTCTAACTTTGCACTATGTGTACCTTCCTTCCAGAAATGAATGACATAAGTGTTAAGTCCGGAGAATAATGGCGCTTGAGACGATGCATTTCTAACAAGTCTTTATTCTCTGCTTCCAATCTACGAACAACCTGAGCAGAGGCACGCAGGCCTCTATTTATACCTTCTGATCCCCGGGCAAATCCAACCAATCACAAGGCGGTCTTTTCCCGCCTTGTGCAAGCGCGCAAGGCCGGCGCCACTCAGTCTGGTCCCGGGCAGCTTTTGCAAATGCCCGGGACTCTTGCAACGTCCCGAGCCTGCTTTTGCAGGCTCAGGACACAACAATAAGGAAAAAGATAAAGGAGCTAATTCAACCCCACATACATCCTGGGAAACCATTGAAGACCTGAACAAGTAAGCATTCAAGGTGCTACAAGACGCCTCAGACCTAGGCAGTTCCAGCACCCATGCAAACAAAGCTGGACAAACAGACTGTAAACGTATCCCTCTACCCCAGGAAAAAATGCTAACATAAGGTCAGGGGGAGAAGAAAGATATCAACTAAAACATTTTGTCCCTGTTTTTTCTGAATTCTCCCCACCCTCAGATGTTTATGTCTGTAAACTGGCCTTTATAAAATTATAGCAATGTGGTGGTAATGAGAGTGCTAGAAAGGAAGCAGAGGCATTGCTGGATAGGAGAGAGACTCTGTAATTAGGTTTTGTATACTAGAGAAGCCAAAAGACTGTCTAAAACACAAGCATGCCCTTCAGAAAGTGACATTATGGAAATGATACTCTGCACCATGTGGTTGTTTAACCACCATTATGGTAACTAAACTTTTGGCCCCTTGGTGTGCAGCTAAACAAGCCAAGTTCACAAGAACAAGATTAGGGTTTTTTGTCCCGAACAATCATTGGGTTTATTTCCAAATTGGCTAAAATACAAACTTAACAAAGAACATGAGCACAATACTAGAAGCAACTAGGCAATAAAGTTAAGGAGCTAGGAGCAAAGATGGATTTGTATCTGGCTGACATACTGTACTCAACGAGTAATCTTCAATGGTAATACATCCACATGGAGAGAACTAAGCAGTGGGGTACCACAAGCCTCCGTCTTAGGCCCAGTACTCTTAAATAGCTTCATAAATGACTTAGATGAGGGCTCATCAAATTTACAGATGACACTAAACTGGCAGGAATAGCCAACACCCCAGAAGACAACCTTAGGATTCAAAAACATCTTGGCAAACTGGAACAATGGGCCCTATCCAACAAAATGAGTTTTAATGTGGAGAAAAGCAAAGTTTTACATTTAGGCAGGAAAAATCAAAGATATAAGTACAGATTAGGTGAGACCTGGCTCAAAAACAGTAACTGTGAGAGGGACCTTGGAGTCCTAGTGGACAATCACTTGACTATGAGTCAGCAGTGTGCAGCAGCAGCCAAAAAAGCTAATACAATCATGGGTTATATAAACAGAGGCATAGAATCAAGATCACAGAAAGTATTAGTACCGCTTTATAAAATCATAGTGAGACCACATCTGGAATACTGCAACCAATTTTGGTCACCATACTACAAAAAAGATGTTGAGATCTTGGAAAAAGTTCAGAGAAGAGCAACTAAGATGATCAAAGGTCTGGAGATTAAACCTATGAAGAACGACTGCAGGACTTGGGTTTGGCTAGTCTAAAGAAAAGAAGAAATAGGGGTGACATGATAGCAGTATTCCAGTATTTGAAAAGCTGCCACAAAGAAGAGGAGGTCAAATTATTCTCCAAAGCACCAGAGAGCAGGACAAGAAACAATGGGTGGAAACTAACCAAAGAGAGAAGCAATCTAGAATTAAGGAGAAACTTCCTAACAGAGAGGACAATTAACCAGTGGAACAGCTTGCCTTCAGAAATCGTGGGCACTCCATCACTAGAAGTTTTTAAGAAGAGACTGGACACAGATGGTATAGGTTCTCCTGCTTGAGCGGGGGGCTCGACTAGAAGACCTCCACGGTCCCTTCCAGCTCTATTCTATTCTATTGATTAGTTTCCTACATGACTTTTCTTTAAAAAAATATGATATTGTGCTTTTGATTATAAATTATCAGTTTAACATTACTCCAGCCCAAACACTGTGTTTCTCAGAATGTTTCTCAGCTAGAATAACAAAGAATGATGGAAATTTGCATTATAAAACTTTTTATAAGAATATCATTTGCAAATATCTTTTTCATAACAAGCCTAAAGTAATATAAAGAGGTAGCATTAGTTTATTGTTTCTTACAGGGAAATTCACTATTGAAGATCTATTTTTATTCGTTAAACTTACAGTAAAGGCCACAGCAAAAGCCCTATTTTGAAGTTCCACCAATCTAACCCAGGCAATAGGATGCAAAAGATTTCTATTGATGACTACGAATCAAGTTACATGCATTTGGGAGAAGATTGCAGCCTCCATATGCAGGCATCAAAATGGCATCTTGAATTGTGCATGAGAACAAGTCAAAACTAACTGCATCTTCAGCTGTATTTTATGCTATCTGCAGTCTCCCAACCTTTTTCAAGGTGCAAAGCAAATTGCAACAATCCTAAATTAGAGGTAATTCTTTTAGAATAAAAGATAACCACCTCTTAAGCCTTATGATTTCTCACATATTATGTTATATTTTTATTTTCATATAGATATGATATTTGCTCTATGATCTCCATCAATACCCTCTTTTTTAATATTATTATTTTCAATAAATAGAGCAGTGCAATGGCCTAGAGGTGAAGACACTTGCCTCCCACTTGGAAGGTTGAGAGTTCATTCTAGGCAGCGACAGATGTTTCTCTATCAGGGCACAAAGAGAAAATATCTATTGCAAACTCCACATAGGCATCAGGAAGGGCATCCGGTCAGTAAACATTCAGCTCCATTCAGTTGCCCTGACCTCACTCCAAAGAAAGGGATTACAGGATTATAAAAAGAAAAAAAATTCAATAGACAGTAAATTTTCATCCAAATTGTATAGCCTTCATTTTGACTCCTTGCAAGTATAACTTTTAATGCTGGTTTAACTTTCATATGGAGTTTTCATATTGTTTCATTTGCTTTGCATCACAGACTGCTATGGAAAGCAGTACTGTAGGGAAACTAACATTATTAATCTAAAAGAAGGAGAGTGCCCTAACTCCCAAGTGCTGCTATGTTAAGGTGACCAACCGTCCTCCTTTAGGGAGGACAGTCCTCCTTTTGTGAGTTCTGTCCTCCCTCAAAAAGTGTCCTCCTACATGTCCTCCTTTTCAATATTTGAAGACTAATCTGCAGGGCTTTTTTTTTCTCATAGAACGCTCAGAACGGCGTTCCGGCACCTGGGTTTTTTTTCAACTTTTGCATGAGCTGTGCTACTCCCCCTATTGGCTTTCGAAAGCCAATAGGAATTGCTGCTGAGTGCGCCAAAACACCCGGCTGGCAAACTTTGCACATGTAAGTTGTCTGCAGCGAAGGCGAATTGGCAGGAACTTTGCACCCCTCCCTGCTACCCAACTACACCATCTCCTAGTTAGTCCCGAAGATACCTGGAGGAGACTGGAGCGGCGACGCCATGGTAACTTTCTCTTGATCTTCGGCCCTGCTAGGGCAATAATGGCTGCAGGTGCAAGAGGCAGGGGCGGCGGGACTGCTGCAGGTGGGGGTGTGAGGCAGTGGCCAGCTGCCTCCCATGCTGTGGGAGCCGCAGGGCCTGCTCTACACGGGGCTGCACAGGGTGGACGGTGGTGCTGGTGGAGCGGCTGCAGGTGGGGTGTGTCGATGGGCTGCCCCCCGGGGCAGCTGGTGCTTTGGGAGCACCAGCTTTGGGAGCTGGTGCTTTGGGAGCTTTGGGAGCCGCGGGGCCCCCTCTACATGGTGGGGCAGCAGTGCTGGCAGGGCGGCTGCGGGCAGGGGCGCGGCATGTAAGCATAATTACAATATAAAATGTTATTGTTACAAATGTTTTTATTATGCATTTATCATATTATAGTGTATTCTGTATTATTGTTGCAATGAATAAAATGTTTCTTTTATTTACAATATTTTTTTCTTCAATTTATTTGTGTCCTCCTTTTCATTGTAAAAAAGTTGGTCATCTTAGCTATGTCAAGCTGATTATAAATACTTTTTATATACTGTTTCAATAACCTTACATTAGCAATATGCTGGAAAATACATAGTAACAGCAGATCCAGACTTACTTCTTGCATTGTGGCAACCATTTCTGGACCGATATTGACAGAGACAGATATTGATCCTTCACCCATTCTGAAATCAACCTCCACATGCATATTTCTGGTCTAGTTCAGAAACGCACATTTCTTCCTTATGTTGGCTTAAGCATTCCTATTTGTCTGAATTAGAAAACTTTCATTTTACCTAACCTGAGCAATTTGTTAGCTACTTTGTAGAGGAACAACCATCTCTTCAACTGATCTAATGCTTAGTGGTAGTAGTACTAGTGTTTTAGGTCAATGTTTCTTAAACTCAACAACTTTAAGATGTGTGGACTTCTTCCAGAATTCCCTAGCCAGCATGCTGGGGTTGACAAACATTGTTTTGGACCACTATTTTATTCCGCTTGTTAGAATGATATAGTTAATAAAACTTGCATTGTGTAACCCAAATATTGCTGGTTTAAAACAGAGTAAGATATTTTCTTTTTAATTACTTTTTTCTTTCCAAGTTCTTACCTTTCCTTTCTCTTTTGTTTATCTATTGTAACAGTACAGCTCCAGTTGGGAAAAAATAAAAAATAAATTTAAAAAAAAAAACAACAGCTCCACCATTTCATTCATTTTCCAATTACCTGAGCTGGGTTTCACCCTCAGCTTTTGGACAGCGTAAATAATCTATGGTTTGTTTGGAGGTTAGGATGAAAGCCTTCTACTTTTATGCTTTACACACATCCCCCTGCCACTGACACATAAAGTTAAATTTATGTATACAGAATATACAATCTATAAATAATAATAATAATAATAATAATAATAATAATAATAATAATAATAATAATAATAATAATAATAATAATAATAATAATAATAATAATAATAATAATAATAATAATAAAGTTGGAAGGGACCTTGGAGGTCATCGAGTCCAACCCCCTGCCCAGGCAGGAACCCATACACATAGAAGAAAATGTTCAGGAATACCTGCCCAGACAATGGGAAATGATTGACCATTGTTTTGATAAAGAAAACAATTGATCATTACTTCCTGTTAGAGAAGGGCATAGAAACAGGAAATTATCAATGGAAAGATGTGGTAGCCTGCATTCTAGATGGAATGTCTTGTAGGCTGATGCTAAGGCAGGATTTACTCAAAGGGACCTGAGCATAGAACAGGAGCAGCCTAAATGGTAGTTGCAGGTACTTGAAGATACGTATAACTTTAACTACTGATGAATGGCAATCAGTATTTTTATGACATAGATCAATGTTTTCTGGAAAATATATTATGTTGTGTTGTTCAGGAAGTCAGATGAGAAATGCTTTAACATGGAGGAAAGGAAAGGAAAGGAAAGGAAAGGAAAGGAAAGGAAAGGAAAGGAAAGGAGAGTGTGAAATCCATAGTTAGATAATATGATATCTGATTTAACCAAGTAAAGGTTCATAAAATGGTGAGCCTTATTTGGGTATAAGGTCTTTGTAAACGATCAGATTGGTCTAATAAAGCATTGTTTTAATATTAATCTAGAAATAAGGACTTTATTAAGAAGGGTCTTAGATCATGGAGACACTTGTAGTTACATTCAAGCAAATACAAAGATGCTTTGTCTTCAGGCCTGTGGCAGTTAAAATGAAGGGCAGACCTATGTATGTGCTCTTAGTTCTCTACCTCATTAGAGAACAGTTTAGCTAAACATCTGAGCAGGGCTAATGAAGTGCCTCTAAAGATGGAAGATGTCCTCTGAACCTTTGATTCTGAAAGCCCCATTGCTGCCTATCCCTCAAAAGAGCAAAAGTATTTGAAATAAGGAAACATGTGTTTCCTTTAGTCTAATTATTCTGGTATTGAATCCATGAGTAGAAATATTTTAGAATGATTATTGGGTGTAAAATGAGGAAGGGTAAATTTTTCATCAGAAAAGGACCTAGGCTGTGATGGTTGGATCAGAACTCAACTTTTTTTCTCAACATCTGGTTGCTACTCAATATTGAGGTTTTGGAACCCAACTATAATCTTCCCAGAAGAACAACAACATTGGGTCAAACTTCTCTTAATGTATGTGTCAGCTTCCAACAATACTAATTAAATTCTTTGTACTATGTTGGTTTTTAGCTTCATACAGTGGGTGATCTCATACTGTTTTCCCACAATTTTTATACATGTTTTTTAGAAAAAACCAGTAATAAAGAATGGGTAATGAAAAAATCCCATGGAACATAATCAGTACAGTAATAAATATATTCAGTCCAGTTTCCGAATTGGCATGTACTACTGTGCATTTATGTGAACGTATCCTCAAGGCAGCACTATTTCTTCATTTAGTGCAAAATTCTTATTATCATAAAAGTAAGATCCCCAAATTTTGTTCTTGATTACATCTTTTAACATACCATTCTCTAGCAATGAATGTAGTAAATTAATAATATATAAAATCTGTTTAATATCATGAAATAGAATCAGAAAGTTATTTAGATTTTCAGGTACAACAACTTGTTCAGTGCAGGAATCCAAATTTAAGTATTCAAGAAATGTTTACCCAACTTCTGCTTGAACACATTCATCCAAAGGGAATTGAACAAAACTCAAGTTAAATTCCACTTGAATTATTTGTAATGTTAAGTGTTTGTCCTACTACTGTACAGATCACAGTTTCTAAAGATACTTGTAGCTGAGAATGGATAGTTTATTTTCATTGGAAACATTTAGATAAAATATTATGCCATAAAGAAACGTGAGATTACTTTGTTCAGACTGAGCTATGCGAAACTCCAAATATTCTAATCTGCCACATTTATTAGGCCAAGCACCAGTGTCAGAACCCAATCATAAGAACTTTCCATAGTATTCATTGTGACTGTAAAGAAGAAAACTGCAAAAATCTGAGTTTATTTTAACAGCTCCAGGAATGCTAAGACTGTCAGAGTTCCTGACAAGAGAAATTAAGAAAATCTTTGTGGTTTTGCCTATATAGCACCAATTTTAACCTCAGTTTCTTCTGCTATGTTTCCAAATTCTGGGGTGTTGAATTTTATGGCTCCCACAAAAATACCTTGATGAATTCTTGGCTTCTGGTTCCATGACTATTTTGGCAAGCACCTCTGGATCAGGCCCAAAGTAAAGCAATTCTTGCTTCTTGTTTTATGTTAATTATCTGACTACAGATGAATAAATTTCTTGAAAGATATCTGATTACAACATTAAATAGGTAGAGATGAAATCTTATGAAGCCATTTTGCTTTTTGTGGTTTAAAAGACACCAGCCTAGATTTGTTTTCCAGAATTACAAGTACTAATTGCTAACAGTTTATGCACTAATTTCTTTTTCTTTCTTTTTTTTAGGCATTTCCAGTGAAACTGGTCCATTGACTTAAAAAAAAGCTTTACATAAAAATCTTCTGGAACTTGTTTAATCAGAGAGAATAATAGTACAGGATAAGAAAACTCTGAGCATCTATAAATTATGAGAAATAATCCCCATGTTATTCCCAGAAACAGAGAATAAGAAAACCGGCCCTAAAAGTCTCCTTCCATTTATTTTTGGCTCCACAACACTACATGAACTTGCGATCTGTCACGGTTATTGAGCTTATATCTCTTTCTTTCAAAAACAAAGATTGTTTGTCTTAATAATGAGAAGAGATTGCTTGCTTTCTTATATTTTTTAAAACTCCAAGTTCCATTTAGATAAAGGCAATCAGAAGTCTATCATTCTTTTCTTTATACAGTCAAATATTACAGGTTGTCATTAGGCATGCATAGTTTATATGTAAGGCTGGCCTATTTCTATTCTGCATATATTTATATTTCATGAGTGTATGGGATCATGGAATATGTAAGTCAAAACTGCAAGGTCAAGGATGGCTGCTGGGGCTAACAGAGAAACAACCCCACCAAAAGCCATTTTAATGTTTAGGTTATTGCAACTTACTTGAGTATATTCTTGGTCTCCATCAGCACCATTTATGCTTGGTATTGCTGACGTGTAACTATTTTAATCTGCATAGGATGGACTATGTCTCCAGCCTGGTTCATACATAACATGAAATCCAACTTTTATGGCTAAGGGAGCTTATCAAACTAAACCAAATCAAGCAAATAACACTGTGGTTTAGCACAGTGTATGACCTAACCATTGTGGTTTGTTATCCATGGCTAAATAGGGAAATGAGAGTGCCTGAGTTTATGAACCATGCTAAACTATGGTTTGTTTTAATCACTCACTCTTAGTCTTTTCTCTTGCCGATGACCTGTTTTGACTACCCAGCAGAGGTGAAATTGTATGCTGGCATGCAGTAAAGCCCCAAGAAGAGTATCTGAGATAATTGGGAGCCTAGAAGAGAAAAATATACTGTACTACTTTTCACCCCGATGAACTGGTCTGAGATTATAATTGTTTTGCTTTAATTGTATCAATATGAACAAGGATTAGTATTTCCAATCCAATACATACTTTTCATACATGGTTCATTTCCTATCATATATTCAGCAGAGGTTTATTCATCTTTACTGTTATCTTTGGCAGTAATTTAAGTTTATTCTTTCATTAGAAAGGTAGAATATTAAAGGCTGGAAAAACACATCTGGTTCCCATGTGATGGTTCCTCCCACAAACTCCAACATGAGTTGCATTCTTAATGTATTTGGCTTTAAGAAGCCACTGGATTTCTTACCTTCTTTGGCAGCTGGGATAATCTTCTGATGTCTTGGTTATAGGTTTAAGTGAAGGATAATGAGCTACACGCTGACAGATATTTCTCTATTCATTCAAGAACAGAGCTGTTAACATGTAGGCAAGTACCAAATGCACTCAGAATTATTTTGAACCAACTCAGGCAATAACTAAAATTGTAAATCTACTCTTCTCAGAAATCATTTAAATTATTCTTAAATTTAGATTGCAGTTTTACAGTTTCTATCCCACATAAGGCAATTAAAATATAAATGTAAATAAGCTCTTTCATGAAGGAGACTCATTTAGCATTTTACATCTAGAACAGGGGTGTCAAACTCACAACGTCAATGGGGTGGGTGCGGCTTTGCCATGACGCATCTGGCCCGCAGTTTGACACCCCTGATCTAGAAGGTAGTTTGAGGAAAAATCACTCAACTGGTACACTATTTCCTGATACTTCACTCTTTGTTTTTGTTTAATATTCCATATCTTGCTATTTTTGTACCTTGATGGTTGCACCATATTCACTTGTGAGTGCCAAAATTCTCCTGATTGTGGTCTTTGCTGTTTTAGATAAATATGGCAATAATAATCACTACCTTATTGATACATACATACCTTAATTGTATTTTGCAGAATGAGTGGCTCAGTATTTGCAGAATGAGTGGCTCAGTATTTGAGTCACTCAGTATTTGAGTCACTTTTCAAATTTATGACAGCACTGAAAAAGTAACTTTGCAACTGGTCCTCAAACTTATGACCACCATACCATCCTCTAGTCATGTGATTAAGGTTCAGGTGCTACACAACTTTGGGCATTTACAACTTACACACACAGATCAATATTTAAATTTTGATTCTCATCACCCACTGGAGCACAAAATGGGAGTTACAAGAACTCTACACCACTGAGCTGAAGGCCTGCCTGCCAGCAAAGATGGGAAAGAATAAGAACTAAAACACATCAAGGAAGTCCTCAGAACTTGTGGCTATCCCAGGTGGGCCTTCATCAAATCCCAAAAAAGACCCAGCAGGAGCTTCTCCATAACAGACAAACAAGGAAACAATAAACAAAGCAGTGTAGTCATTCCATACATTTCAGGAATATCGGAAAAGCTCCAGAGGATCTTCAGCCAACAAAACATGCGTGCACACTTCAAACCCAAAAACACACTACAGAAGAAGCTTGCCCACCTCAAGGATAAAACACCCAGACACAAACTGAGCAACATGATATATGCAGTACAATGTAGTGAGTCATGTGCAGATCTATACATTGGGGAAACAAAACAACCTGTAAAGTCTTGCCTCAGCTAGTCCTCCCAAGAAAGCAGAACTCTTGAGGCAGGCATCATCTCAAAAGGAACTTTTATTGAGAGACAGTGACAGCAAGAAAGCAAAGCAAGATCTAGCATTTTCCCATACAAAATATTACATTAAAGCATCCCTAATAGACCCCATCCCAATGGCCAAAAGTCCGGTTTGATTTCATCCAATTCTCAGGTGCAAAGTTGCTATGGGAACCAGAGTGACAAGCGTAGTTCCCAGGCACCATTCTCAGGGTTTCGATTTCCTCTCGGCCTCTTCATCTCCTCCCTTCGGTGCAGAGATAAGACAGATGGCCCAGGGCACATTCCTTCTTCTGTTGACACCCTGTACCAGCCTCCCCCTCCCACAGCAGAACAGCAAAGCATCCTCCTCCTCCCCCCCTCCCAGCAGAATGGCAGACTTGAACACAGAAAGAAAACACCTGTAATAAATGAGGGTCTGACATGGCGCCCCCCTAAAAAAACAGAAGATCCCCCTGCAGGAGATAGAAAATAAGAAAATGGGAAAAGAAAAATAGACATTAGGGTTTATCAGGATAGTGTTCACAGAAGCATTTAGATAGCTTTGGGGCCCTAACATGCTTTTTGTGAACCCATTCATTCTGGGAAGCTGGCAAATATTGGACAGCTCCATGATGCTTACGTGAGTCCAAGATTTCTTTAATCTCAAAGTGTTATTCACCTTCCACCATAATGGGCTGTGGTATAGGAGGTGCTTTTGGTCTTAAAGGCGAGGTTATCTTGGGCTGTAGCAAGCTACAATGAAACATGGGCTGAATCTGTCTTAAGGTACTGTGGAGTTCCAGTTCCACAGTAACTGGATTGATGATGCACTTGATTGGGAACGAACTTACAAATTTGGGTCCTAACTTCTTGGATGATTGCAGTGATTGCAGAAACCTAGTGAATAAATAGACTTTGTCCCCAATGCGAAAAGGTTTGGGTTCCCTTCTCTTTTTATCTGCTTGAGCTTTATAAGCATCCCTGGCTTTGGCTTTTCTAATTATTGGCCAGGTATTTTGCAACTGATTAATCCATTCCTTAAAGGAAGGGATGGTGGGCTCACTGGTAGGTAATTTGGGCAGGGGTGAACACCTGTCCTGTGGCAACTTGAAAGGGGGGTGTACCCGGTGCTGGAGTGAACAGTGTTGTTATATGCCACCTCAGCAAAGGGCAAGAGGTCTGTCCAATTGTCTTGCTGGTAATTGATGAAGCACCTAAGGTACTGCTCCAGAACTGAGTTCGTTTATTTTGTCCCCCCATTTGTTTGAGGATAATGACTAGAATTCAAGCCTTGTTCTCTGCCCAATAGGTCCAAAAAGGCCGTCCAGATCTTTAAAGTAAATTGTACAGCCCTGTCTGAAATTATGTGCTGAGGGGCTCCATGCAACCGGTAAATGTGTTGGAGGAACATTCTAGCTAAGATTTTAGCAGTTGGGATCTTTTGGCACAGAATGAAAAATGGACTTGCTTGGAGAATAAATCAGTTAAAACCCAGAAAACTGTATTTCCCGAACTCTCCAGTAGTTCCATAATAAAGTCCATAGAAATCTCTCTCCAGGATGCCGATGGGCTCACTACAGGTTACAAAAGACCAGGGATTTTCCCTTGCCTTCGCTTTGCTGCAGCGCAAATAAGGCAGCTGGCCACATAACTTTCAATGTCCTTTTTCAACAATGGCCACCAGAATTGCCTTTTTATCAGGTGTAGTGTCTTCACAAATCCAAAGTGTCCCGCCAGTTTTGAATCATGGGAAACTTGCATAGTTTTTAATATTTGAGTGGCAGGGACATAGTTATTCCCCCACCCACACTACTCCACCCAGCATCGAGCAAAGATTTTTATGCCTTGAAAACCACTCATGTTTCTCTAAAGCTTGTTTGAATGTAGCTGAGGAAGCATTGTCCAATGGTGCAGGGCTTCTCTTCTCTCCTCTGACCTTGTGACCACTGGGGCCACTAGTTGCTGTGCTGGTAATAAAGGTTTTGCAGCATCAACCTTGGAGCTATTATTGTTATGTCCTGGGCCTGCTGAGTGACTCAGCAGGTACAGGAAGCTGCAGAGAGGCCCGGGCAGACCACGTGGATGCCCGGGACCAGACAGGCTGTCTCCAGCCTATTGCGCATGCGCAAGGCGGGAGAATCCATTGCATTGATTGGTTGACACTGTCCCTGCAAAGGGGTATAAAAGGAATCTGTGCCATTTTGTGTTAGTTCTGTTGGATATTAAATAAAGAGAAGACTGTTGTTACTCCTGCCTTGTTTCAATGCCTTTACATCGAAAACAGAACAATTATATTGTGGCATTCTGGATAGAGTGTCAGCTAAGAACCTCCCCCCCCCCCCGCAAGTAGTGGAGAGTGAAATTGAATTGGTGGAAGTGTTGGGCCCACTGTGCTTGTTTAGGCGACAGCTTCCTGGGCATTTTGAGAGCTTCTATATTTTTATGGTCAGTTCATACTTGGGAAAGGATTTTGTTCCCTTCCAAGAAATGCCTCCAGGTAAGGAGGGCCTGGCGCACTGCATAAGCTTCCTTCTCCCAATGCTGTTCAGTTTCTGATAATTTTTTGGAGGTGTAAGCACATGGCTGCAGTTAGCCTTTCTCGTTCTCTTGGAGCAATAGTGCTCCCATGGCCACATCACTGGTGTCAGCTTGAATTACAAATCCCTTTTCTCTATCCAGATGTTTTAAAATTGGCTCTGCTGAAAAAAGCCTTTTCAGCTTCTCAAATGCCACTTGGCACTCCATTGTCCATTTCAGGAGCTGGCTGGGCTTCAGCTTATCAACTCCTTTCATTTTTAACAGATTGATGATGGGTAGGGCAATTTGGGCAAAAGAAAGGATGAATTGCCGGTATAAATTTGCAACCCCCCAAAAACTCTGTAGCTGCTTTCTAGTGCAGGGAGCCGCCCATTCTAGAACAGCATGTACTTTCTCCGGATCCATCTCCATCCCTTCATTTCAATCAGAATAGAGTTGGAAGGGACCTTGGAGGTCTTCTAGTCCAGCCCCCTGCTCAAGCAGGAGAACCTATACCATTCAGACAAGTGACTGTCCATGAGATCCGGTAGCCCAAATAGTCAATTTTCTCTTTGTGAAAGTCACATTTTGCTCGGAATTTATTCAGGACTGCCCTGACCAATTTTATGTGTTCTGCCTTTTTTTCAGTGTAGATTAGATTATTGTCCAGGTACACCAAAACCCTCTTATACAGGTGCTCACAGAGCACCTTTTGATCAGCTGCTGTTGTGATTCCGTGCCAGCCTGTGTTCCCAACAGCTGAGTCTGAGGAATCTGAGGAGGAGGAGGAGGCCTTTGAGGGGCCGTCAGGGTCAGAGGGAGGCTCTGATGAATTACAGGACTCACGGCTTGATGAAGAGCCTGGCCCCTCCAGTCGTGTTTCTGATGAAGTTCAGCTGTGTGAGGAGCATGAGTCAGATTTGGAAGGCTCACACCTGGATGTGCTAATTGATGCTCGCAGACGTCGTCAATTAGCGAGAGAAAAACAACAGCAGTCAATGCGACAACTCCAAAGTAAAAGGAGAAGGCAATGAGAGGCAATGCC